>NW_027634791.1:0-4000 GCF_933228915.1 Telmatherina bonti
CTGTAGTAAATGACTGTTAGTAGTACTCCTGTAATAAATGACTATTAAGTAGTACTGCTGTAGTAAATGACAGTAGTACTACTGTAGTAAACGACTGTTAGTAGTACTACTGTCGTACATGACTGTTAAGTAGTACTACTGTAGGTCATGACTGTTAAGTAGTACTACTGTAGTACATGACTGTTCGTAGTACTACTGTAAAAAATGACTGTTAGTAGTACTACTGTAATAAATGACTATTAAGTAGTACTGCTGTAGTAAATGACAGTAGTACTACTGTAGTAAACGACTGTTAGTAGTACTACTGTAGTAAATGACTATTAATTAGTACGATTGTAGTACATAACTGTTACGTAGTATTACTGTGGTACATGACTGTTAGTAGTACTATTGTCGTACATGACTGTTAAGTAGTACTACTGTAGTACATGACTGTTAAGTAGTACTACTGTAGTACATGACTGTTCATAGTACTACTGTAGTAAATGACTGTTAGTAGTACTACTGTAGTAAATGACTATTTAGTACTACTGTAGTAAACGACCGTTAGTAGTACTACTGTAGTAAATGACTGTTAGTAGTACTACTGTAATAAATGACCATTAAGTAGTACTGCTGTAGTAAATGACAGTAGTACTACTGTAGTAAACGACTGTTAGTAGTACTACTGTCGTACATGACTGTTAAGTAGTACTACTGTAGTACATGACTGTTCGTAGTACTACTGTAGTAAATGCCTATTAAGTAGTACTGCTGTAGTAAATGACCGTTAGTAGTACTACTGTAGTAAACAACTGTTTAATAGTACTACTATAGTAAATGACTGTTAGTAGTACTACTGTAGTAAATGGCTATTTAGTACTACTGTAGTAAAAGACTGTTAAGTAGTACTACTGTAGTACATGTCTGTTAGTAGTACCTCTGTTGTAAATGGCTTTTAAGTAGTACTACTGTCGTAAATGACTGTTAAGTACCACTACTGTAGTACATGACTGTTCGTAGTACTACTGTAGTAAATGACTATTAAGTAGTACTGCTGTAGTAAAAAACCATTAGTAGTACTACTGTAGTAAACGACTGTTGAATAGTACTACTATAGTAAGTGACTGTTAGTAGTACTACGGTAGTAAATGGCTATTTAGTACTACTGTAGTAAAAGACTGGTAAGTAGTACTACTGTAGTAAATGACTGTTAGTAGTACTACTGTAGTAAATGACTTAATTAGTACTATTGTAGTACATGACTGTTACGTAGTATTACTGTGGTACATGACTGTTAGTAGTACTACTGTAGTACATGTCTGTTAGTAGTACTACTGTAGTAAATGACAGTTAAGTAGTACTTCTGTAGTTAATGACTGTTAGTAGTACTACTGTAGTACATGTCTGTTAGTTATCCTACTATAGTAAATGACTGTTAGTAGTTCTACTGTTGTAAATGACGGTTAAGTAGTACTTCTGTAGTAAATGACTGTTAGTAGTACTACTGTAGTGAACGACTGTTAAGTATTACTACTGTAGTACATGTCTGTTAGTAGTCCTACTGTAGTAAATGACTGTTAAGTAGTACTACTGTAGTAAATGACTGTTAGTAGTACTACTGTAGTAAATGACTGTTAGTAGTCCTACTGTAGTAAATGACTAGTAATTAGTACAACTGTAGTAAATGACTGTTAATTAGTACTATTGTAGTACATGACTCTTCGTAGTACTACTGTAATAAATGACTGTTAGTAGTACCACTGTAGTAAAAGACTGTTAGTAGTACTACTGTAGTAAATGACTTAAGTAGTACTACTGTAGTAAATGACTGTTAAGTAGTACTACTGTAGTACACGACTGTTCGTAGTACTACTGTAAAAAATGACTATTTAGTACTACTGTAGTAAACTACCATTAGTATTACTACTGTAGTACATGTCTGTTAGTAGTACCTCTGTTGTAAATGGCTTTTAAGTAGTACTAGTGTTGTAAATGACTGTTAAGTACCACTACTGTAGTACATGACTGTTCGTAGTACTACTGTAGTAAATGACTATTAAGTAGTACTGCTGTAGTAAATAACCATTAGTAGTACTACTGTAGTAAACGACTGTTGAATAGTACTACTATAGTAAGTGACAGTTAGTAGTACTACGGTAGTAAATGGCTATTTAGTACTACTGTAGTAAAAGACTGTTAAGTAGTACTACTGTAGTAAATGACTGTTAGTAGTACTACTGTAGTAAATGACTTAATTATTACTATTGTAGTACATGACTGTTATGTAGTATTACTGTGGTACGTGACTGTTAGTAGTACTACTGTAGTACATGTTTGTTAGTAGTACTACTGTAGTAAATGACTGTTAGTAGTACTACTGTAGTAAATGACTGTTAAGTAGTACTTCTGTAGTTAATGACTGTTAGTAGTACTACTGTAGTAAACGACTGTTAAGTATTACTACTGTAGTACATGTCTGTTAGTAGTCCTACTGTAGTAAATGAATGTTAAGTAGTACTACTGTAGTAAATAACTGTTAGTAGTCCTACTGTAGTAAATGACTGTTAGTAGTACTACCGTAGTAAATGACTGTTAATTAGTACTATTGTAGTACATGACTGTTCGTAGTACTACTGTAGTAAATGACTGTTAGTAGTACTACTGTAGTAAATTACTTTTAAGTAGTACTACTATTGTAAATGACTGGTAGTAGTACCACTGTAGTAAATGACTTAAGTAGTACTACTGTAGTAAATGACTGTTAAGTAGTACTACTGTAGTACATGACTGTTCGTAGTACTACTGTAGTAAATGACTGTTAGTACTACTTTAGTAAATGTCTGTTAGTAGTACTACTGTAGTACAGGTCCGTTATTAGTACTACTGTAGTACATGTCTGTTAGTAGTACTTCTATAGTAAATTACCGTTAGTAGTACTCCTGTAGTAAACGACTGTTTAGTAGTACTACTATAGTAAATGACTGTTAGTAGTACTACGGTAGTAAATGGCTATTTAGTACTACTGTAGTAAAAGACTGTTAAGTAGTACTACTGTAGTAAAAGACTGTTAAGTAGTACTACTGTAGTAAAAGACTGTTTAGTACTACTGTAGTAAATGACTGTTAAGTAGTACTACTATAGTAAATGACTGTTAAGTAGTACTGCTGTAGTAAATGACCGTTAGTAGTACTCCTGTAGTAAACGACTGTTTAGTAGTACTACTATAGTAAATGACTGTTAGTAGTACTACGGTAGTAAATGGCTATTTAGTACAACTGTAGTAAAAGACTGTTAAGTTGTACTACTGTAGTAAAAGACTGTTAAGTAGTACTACTGTAGTAAATGACTGTTAAGTAGTACTACTATAGTAAATGACTGTTAAGTAGTACTGCTATAGTAAATGGCTATTTAGTACTACTGTAGTAAAAGACTGGAAAGTAGTACTACTGTAGTAAATGACTGTTAGTAGTACTACTGTTGTAAATGACTGTTAATTAGTACTATTGTAGTACATGACTGTTACGTAGTATTACTGTGGTACATGACTGTTAGTAGTACTACTGTAGTACATGTCTGTTAGTTATCCTACTATAGTAAATGACTGTTAGTAGTTTTACTGTTGTAAATGACGGTTAAGTAGTACTTCTGTAGTAAATGACTGTTAGTAGTACTACTGTAGTGAACGACTGTTAAGTATTACTACTGTAGTTAATGACTGTTAGTAGTACTACTGTAGTAAACGACTGTTAAGTATTACTACTGTAGTACATGTCTGTTAGTAGTCCTACTGTAGTAAATGAATGTTAAGTAGTACTACTGTAGTAAATAACTGTTAGTAGTCCTACTGTAGTAAATGACTGTTAGTAGTACTACCGTAGCAAATGACTGTTAATTAGTACTATTGTAGTACATGACTGTTCGTAGTACTACTGTAGTAAATGACTGTTAGTAGTACTACTGTAGTAAATGACTGTTAGTAGTACTATTGTAGTAAATGACTGTTGGTAAGTACTACTGT
>NW_027634790.1:0-13681 GCF_933228915.1 Telmatherina bonti
GCACACTAAACACGGAGTGTTACCTGACCAGGGGCTTCCCAGGAGAGTTGCCGTGGACGATGTTGCTGACGCAGAGGAGAAAGATGAAGAAGACGATGAGGAAGGCGCTCTGCAGAAAGCCAGAAACTGGGACGACTGGAAGGACAGTCACAGGAGAGGATATGGAAACCGTCAGAACATGGGCTAACCCATCCCACCACATGGGTGTGCACATACCTTTCCCTGTGCCATACTCTGATAAACCAGGAGGTGGATGTTCTCCATCTGGAAACAAAGCAAGAGGAACGCTGTTGCTTTCACACATAGTCAACACTCCAATAGTTTCAGCACATAATTTGGCTTGGACTGATGGATCAGAGTTGACCTGACGACCTCTGAAGAAACCCTGATTTCACCATGATGATGAAGATGATGAGGACAACATGGAATCAGAAAACCATCTCAGTTCCACCTATTCCTCTTCAGACAAGCCATGCAGCAGGTTGCCATGGTCATGATTAATTCCTTACTTTGAGTCTTTGTAGCAGATGAACATTTCCCTGTAAATTTTTCCATAAAGTAGAAGTTGAGTGAAATTAAACAGTTTAAATATATCTGGTGATGACAAGTTACAATTTCCAATTAAAATAAGTTGAACAGGATTATATCGATTTATTACTGCTGAATGTCAGTTTCCATTCATTTGCCGTTGATTAAACAGTGTCTCTCACACACGCTGGGGGACCTGGTCTACCTGTCCCTGAAGTAACTTCCAGCCATGACACGCTGCTCAGAGGTTTTTATTTACTGCTGAAAGGAACCACAGAGTCTGATTGAAACCTAGAAGGGAACCGCGACTAAGGTTTAAATCAGGATCAGATCAGAACCACGCCAGACTTCTGAAAGGTTTCTTGGATGACAATTTGTACATTTTTCATTCTCTGTTCAGTAAACATTGTTGATCCTTTTGCTCTACTGTCCCGCCGAGTTTTTCCACACCGATGGAGGGGACTTTCCACCACCTGACCATAACTCCTGAGAGCAGAAAGGTCGCCATTTGGAAGGCATCAAAAAATTACACAATTGAAAGTAACTGTGTCTCAACATTAGTGACTCCTTTTTAGTTTATAGTTATTCACAATTTAAGCAGTTATACATAAATTTGGAGTGAATTTCCAGCTGCATTAGATGGACGGGTGTATCATTACCAGGTCAAGCTCCTTTTTGTGGTGATTCAGCATGTTTGCAATGTGTTCAGAAGTTGCCTTAAAATCACTTCATCTTCAGACTAAAAGGAACTTTATTGGTCTGGGAAAAAAATGTTCAATTTGGCAAAGAAAATATACAACAAAAGCTAAAATATCTATATTGATAAAATACAGACCACATGAATCTTATTGCAAACTTCCATCCATCTTCATGCCGCTCATCCAGTGTCGGGTCGCGGCGTTCCCAGGTCAGCAGAGAGATATAATCCCTCCGTGTCCTGGGTCTTCCCCGGGGTCTCCTCCCAGAGGGACGTGCCTGGAACACCTCACCAGGGAGGTCCAGGAGGCATCCTAACCAGATGCCCGAGCCACCTCAACTGGTTCCTCTCGATGCGGAGGAGCAGCGGCTCTACTCTGATCTCCTCCCGGATGACCGAGCTCCTCACCCTATCTCTAAGGGAGAGCCCGGCCACCCTGCGGAGGAAACTCATTTCAGCCGCCTGTATACGAGATCTCCTTCTTTCGGTCACGACCCACAGCTCATGACCATAGGTGAGGGTAGGAACATAGATCGACTGGTAAATCGAGAGCTTGGCCTTCTGGCTCAGCTCCTTCTTCACCACGACAGACCGGCACAGAGTCTGCATTACTGCAGACGCCGCACCGATCCGTCGGTCGATCTCGCGCTCCATCCTTCCCTCACTCATGAACGAGACCCCGAGATATTTAAACTCCTCCACTTGAGGCAGGACCTGACTCCCGACCCGGAGAGGGCAATCCACCCTATTCCGGCTGAGGACCATGGTCTCAGATTTGGAGTTGCTGATTCTCATCCCAGCCGCTTCACACTCGGCCGCGAATCGCTCAAGCGAGAGCTGGAGATCACGACCAGATGAAGCTAACAGGACCACGTTATCCGCAAAAAGCAGGGACCCAATCCTGAGGCCACCAAGCCGGATTCCCTCAACACCTCGGCTGCACCTAGAACTTCTGTCCATATAAGTTATGAACAGAATCGGTGATAAAGGGCAGCCTTGGCGGAGTCCAACCCTCAACGGAAACTAATCCGACTTACTACCGGCAATGCGGACCAAGCTCTGACACCTGTCGTACAGGGACCGGACAGCCCGGTACCCCATACTCCCGGAGTACCCCCCACAGGAGCCCCTGGGGGACACGGTCGAATGCCTTCTCCAGGTCCACAAAGCACTTGTAGACTGGTTGGGCAAACTCCCATGCCCCCTCCAGGACCCCAGAGAGGGTATAGAGCTGGTCCACTGTTCCGCGACCAGGACGAAAACCACACTGCTCCTCCTCAATCCGGGATTCGACTATCTGGCGGACCCTCCTCTCCAGGACCCCTGAATAGACCTTACCAGGGAGGCTGAGGAGGGTGATTCCCCTGTAATTGGAACACACCCTCCGGTCCCCCTTCTTAAAAAGGGGGACCACCACCCCAGTCTGCCAATCCAGCGGTACTGCCCCCGATGTCCACGCGATGCTGCAGAGGTGTGTCAGCCAGGACAGCCCCACAGCATCCAGAGCCTTAAGGAACTCCGGGCGGATCTCATCCACCCCCGGGGCCTTGCCGCCAAGGAGCTTTTTGACCACCTCAGCGACTTCAGCCCCAGAGATAGGAGAGTCCACCCCTGAGTCCACCAGCTCTGCTTCCTCATGGGAAGACGTGTTGGTAGGATTGAGGAGGTCTTCGAAGTATTCCTTCCACCGACCCGCTACGTCCCGAGTTGAGGTCAGCAGCTCCCCACCTCCACTGTACACAGTGTTGATGGAGCACTGCTTCCCCCTCCTGAGCCGCCGGATGGTGGACCAGGATCACCTCGAAGCCGTCCGGAAGTCTTTCTCCATGGCCTCGCCGAACTCCTCCCATGCCCGAGTTTTTGTCTCGGCAACAGCCGAAGCCGCATGCCGCTTAGCCTGCCGGTACCCATCAGCTGCCTCCAGAGTCCCACAGGCCAAGAAGGCCCGATAGGACTCCTTCTTCAGCTTGACGGCATCCCTCACTGTTGGTGTCCACCAACGAGTCCTGGGATTACCGCCACGACAGGCACCAACGACCTTACAGCCACAGCTCCGGCCGGCCGCCTCAGCAATAGAGGCACGGACCACAGCCCATTCAGACTCAATGTCCCCCGCCTCACTCGGGACATGGTTGAAGCTCTGCTGAAGGTGGGAGTTGAAGGTCGCTCTGACGGGGGACTCAGCCAGACGTTCCCAGCAGACCCTCACAACACGTTTGGGTCTGCCAGATCTGACCGGCTTCCTCCCCCACCACCTGAGCCAACTCACCACCAGGTGGTGATCAGTTGAAGCTCCGCCCCCCTCTTCACCTGAGAGTCCAAGGCATGTGGCCGCAGGTCCGATGATACGACTACAAAATCGATCATCGAACTGTGGCCCAGGGAATCCTGATGCCAGGTGTACATATGGACACTCTTATGTTGGAACATGGTGTTCGTTATGGACAATCCATGACGAGCACAGAATTCCAATAACAAAACACCATTTGGGTTCAGAGGGGGGGGACCATACCTCCCAATCACTCCCCTCCAGGTCTCACTGTCATTGCCCACGTGAGCATTGAAGTCCCCCAGCAGAACAATGGAGTCCCCAGAAGGAGCACCCTCCAGCACTCCAGAAAGGGTGGGTACTCTGAACTGCTGTTCGGCGCATAAGCACAGACAACAGTCAGGACCCGTCCCCCCACCCGGAGGCGGAGGGAAACTACCCTTTCATCCACCGGGGTAAACCCCAACATGCAGGCACCAAGCTGGGGGCTGATGAGAATGCCCACACCTGCTTGGCGCCTGTCACCATGAGCAACTCCAGAGTGGAAGAAGGTCCAGCCCCTCTCGAGGGTTCTGGTTCCAGAGCCCAAGCCATGCGTCGAGGTGAGTCCAACTATATCTAGCCGGAACCGCTCAACCTCGCGCACAAGCTCAGGTTCCTTCCCCACCAGAGAGGTGACGTTCCACGTCCCTAGAGCCAGCTTCTGCAGCCGGGGATCGGACCGCCAGGGTCCCCGCCCCTTGCTGCCGCCCAGCTCACACTGCACCCGACCCCTATGGCTCCTCCCACAGATGGTGAGCCCACGGGAGGTGGGGCCCATGTAACACTTTCGGGCTGAGCCCGACCGGGCCCCATGGGCGAAGGCCCAGCCACCAGACGCTCACTCTCGTACCCCACCTCCAGGCCTGGTTCCAGAAGGGGGTCCTGGTAACCCGCGTCCGGGCAAGGGAACATTCATTCCCAGGTTGGTCGTCCCCTAGACACCTGTTTGCCATGGGTGACCCTACCAGGGGAATAAAGCCCCCGACAACATAGCTGCTAGGATCTTCGGGACGCACAAACCCCTCCACCACGATAAGGTGACGGCTCAGGGAGGGATTCCCTGAGCTGTCAATTCCTCCATGATAAAAACATTTTTGATCCATATCAGTCTCGCTTTAGGCAAGGCCATTCCACGGAAACTGCTCTCCTGTCTGTTACCGATTCCCTCCGGCTTGCCAGATCCACTGGTGAATCCTCAGTCCTGGTCCTGCTGGACCAGATCCAATGGTCAGTCCTGGTCCTGGTGGACCAGATCCACTGGTCAGTCCTCAGTCCTGGTCCTACTGGGCCAGATCCACTGGTCAGTCCTCAGTCCTGGTCCTGCTGGACCTGTCTGCTGCTTCTGGCCCAGCCAACCATCAGATTCTCCTCCCCACACTCTCTGAGCTCGGCATCTCTGGATCTGTCCTCTCGTGGTCCATGTCCTACCTCACAGGAAGATCCTTCAGAGTATTCTGGCGAGGAGAAGTGTCCAGATCACATGAAAACAGGGGAGCCTCAGGAATCGGTGCTCGACCCTCTTCTCTTTCCACTATACACCTCCTCACTTGATACAGTTAGAAGCTCTCATGGCTTCTCCTATGACACTCAGCTTTTCCTTTCCTTCCCACCAGACGACACAACGTTTCACTGAGAATATCAGCTTGCCTTGCTGATATCTCTGCATGGATGAAGGATCACCACCTTCAGCTTAATCTGTCCAAGACAGAGCTCATTGTCTGTCCAGCCAATCCTTCCTTACCTCTGCAGATACGTGAAGCTCCACTCTATCACACTCGTTCCTACGTCTGCTGCCTGGAATCTGGGTGTCATGGTGGATGACCAGCTGACCTTTAAGGTCCATGTTGCCTCGGTTGCCCGTACCTGCCGATATGCTCTCTACAGCATCAAGAGAATCAGACGTACCTGACAGAACACACGACTGAGCTTCTGGTTCAGGCTCTGGTTATCTCACGCATCGATTACTGCAGTTCCCTACTGGCAGGTCTGCCTGCATGCTGGTTAAACCTCTGCAGATGATCCAGATCCAGAACCAGCAGCACGTCTGGTTTTCAACCAACCCAAACAAGCTCATGTCACTCCGCTGCTAATCGCTCTTCACTGGCTTCCGGTAGCAGAACACATCAAATTTAAAGTTCTGCTTCTGGCTTACAAAACAATAACTCAAACGGCTCCCGTCTACCTTCACTCCCTAATCCAGGCCTACACTCCCTCTTGACAGCTACGTTCCTCCAGTGAAAGATGCCGTGTGTTACCACCAATACGTGGGACTAAATCACCAGCCAGACTCTTTTCCTCTGTTGTTCAACGATGGTGGAATGATCTCCCAAACTCTGTCCACTCTGCAGAGTCCCTGTCTACTTTTAAGAGCAAGCTGAAACTCAGCTCTTCAAGGAGAACTTCAACACTTAGTATGGCTGTATTTGTTGGAAAGTTGGAGAACTTAGCCCAGTTCTTTGCAACAAACATATTAATTCTTTGTAATATAACATAGGTGTTATTATGGGGTGGGAAGGGAGACAACAAAAAAACAAAAACAAAAAAGCCTGTCGCACTTTATGTAAGGACCTGCGTCCAACTGGACAGTCCACCATCATCTTCCTACCATGTCCTCTACTGTTTGATTTCCTGCTTGTGTTGTTCTCACTCATATGTAAGTCGCTTTGTATAAAATTGTCTGCTAAATGACTGTAGAATAGAATAAAATAGAATAGAATGTGCTTCTCTTTTTTTCCTTGTTTTTGTTCACGTTCCACTGTTAACTTTTGAATTGCACAGTTTTGATACAATAGTTTATTTTCAGACTTTGTACAACTGTATGTCGATATTCATAAATTAATAGAAGTAAATAAAAGAGTCAACCGTAGTCAGGAAAAAGCAGCAACTATTCCCATAGTTTGTTCAGCATACGGTTGCAATAACTGGCATAATACTGAAAGCAGATTGTGTGGAATTACATTTCACAAGGTTGAATAATTTATTAGACTAGATAAAAATAGGTAAATCCAAATGCATCAATAAACAATCAAACATGGTAGTATCAAATTCATTTATACATTTATTTATATTGTAGCTACTTCATGTCTTAGTTAAATATCATTATAAAAATATTTTAGCATGAAAACACGTATATTTAATGTTTTACAGTGATCTGTATCATAACTATATCTCTGCTCTTTGTAAGAAACCAAATTGTGAGAAAAATCAGGTAAAAATAGGTGAAGTTATTGTTGTGGTTGGACCTACACCTAACAGATAAATGCTTTGGAGGCGCATGGAGACCCATCCACTATGGCGGCGCGATGAGACGTCAGCTCGTAGAGGCAGCGTGACGCTGTGCGGCGTCTATGTATATTATATCTATGACTGCAGCCAGGGGCAAACAGCGCATGCGCAGTTCCCATTCGAGCCATTCCTTCGCCCTCTCCGGACTGAAGGTTGAAATAAAACGACAAGGAGACCTGGAGGTGGGTTTCTGTGTGTGGGTCTGAAACTCCTCAAAACCAGCCGCTAACTGCGGTCTGAAACTCCGCAAAACCAGCCGCTAACTGCGGTCTGAAACTCCGCAAAACCAGCCGCTAACTGCGGTCTGAAACTCCGCAAAACCAGCCGCTAACTGCGGTCTGAAACTCCGCTAAACCAGCCGCTAACTGCGGTCTGAAACTCCGCTAAACATGCCGCTAACTGCGGTCTGAAACTCCGCTAAACCAGCCGCTAACTGCGGTCTGAAACTCCGCTAAACCAGCCGCTAACTGCGGTCTGAAACTCCGCTAAACATGCCGCTAACCATGAGCAACTCCAGAGTGGAAGAAGGTCCAGCCCCTCTCGAGGGTTCTGGTTCCAGAGCCCAACCTCGAACCGCTCAACCTCGCGCACAAGCTCAGGCTCCTTCCCCACCAGAGAGGTGACGTTCCACGTCCCTAGAGCCAGCTTCTGCAGCCGGGGATCGGACCGCCAGGGTCCCCGCCCCTTGCTCCCGCTCACATTGCACCCGACCCCTACGGCTCCTCCCGCAGATGGTGAGCCCACAAGAGGTGGGGCCCATGTAACCCTTTCGGGCTGAGCCCGTCCGGGCCCCATGGGCGAAGGCCCGGCCACCAGACGCTTCCTCTCGTACCCCACCTCCAGAAAAATCATGCATCTCTAATGTTTGGAAATTCCCGGAGCGTTCCCTCCAAGCTCTTCTACAATTGAACTCCAACTTTGGTAGTAGATGTTATTTAATAAATTTAGTTGAAAATGGACCAGCTCCCCATCCATGTTTGTTGGTTGTAGATAGACAAATGAAAAGGGAGAGTTGATTTGCCTGTCACGTTGCACGACCTGCCATATGACTATTGCACACCTGTACATTATGATAACGATACTCAGAAGATTTATTGTGCAACTCTAGTTTTATGGATGTTTTAGGGGGTCATTGAATGTTTTTTGCAGTCTCATTCATGTTCTGTGAGGCCGTCGTGACGATTTACGCAATGGCTCCTAAATATTTGGATTTGTTGTCCACAGTGCCAGGGAAATTCCCAGGTTCCCATTCAGCCTCCATGTTGGCCTTTTGGCATGAAGCAGTGAAGAAATGCTAAAAGTAGAGAAAGCGTTTTTTCTACTTCCAGGATGAAGCCTTCTCATCTCTCTGTAGATGCCAAGAGCTGGTCCATGGGTGTGAGCCGGCTGGATGTGTTCTACAGAAGACTGCTCCTCACTAAGCTCTTTATTGGGGGATGGGGGAAGCCTGAAGACCTCAAAAGGTACATCACACTGTGAACACAACAGGGTGCAAGTGGTTGTGGAGATGTGGTTGTTTACTCAAAGTGGTTGTTGGGAAGAGGTTCTGGGTTCAGAAGTGCAACAAGTCAAAGTGTAAAAATGTAAGAATGTCCCAATTCAATAACCCAAAGTCTAAGTTAGTTCCACAGTTTGGGGTCTGATAACGAAACATTCTGCCAATAGACCGTATATGAAAGATGGACGGAGACTTCAGCGGTTAAAAGTGAAGCCTATGTGGAATAAACATGTTTACAGCAGGAATAAACACGTTTACAGCAGGAATAAACACGTTTACAGCAGGAATAAACACGCTTACAGCAGAAGTAAACATGTTTACATTAGGAATAAACACGTGTACAACAGAAATAAACATGTTTACAGCAGCAATAAACATGTTTACAGCAGGAATAAACACGTTTACAGCAGAAATAAACATGTTTACAGCAGGAATAAACACGTTTACAGCAGGAATAAACATGTTTACAGCAGGAACAAACATGTTTACAGCAGAAATAAACACGTTTACAGCAGAAATAAACGCGCTTACAGCAGGAATAAACGCGTTTACAGCAGGAAATTACAGCAGGAATAAACACATTTACAGCAGGAATAAACGCATTTACAGCAGGAATAAACATGTTTACAGCAGGAATAAACGCGTTTACAGCAGGAATAAACGCGTTTACAGCAGGAATAAATGCGTTTACAGCAGGAATAAACGCGTTTACAGCAGGAATAAATGCGTTTACAGCAGGAATAAACACATTTACAGCAGGAATAAACACATTTACAGCAGGAATAAACGCGTTTACAGCAGGAATAAACGCGTTTACAGCAGGAATAAACACGTTTACAGCAGGAATAAACGCATTTACAGCAGGAATAAACATGTTTACAGCAGGAATAAACGCGTTTACAGCAGGAATAAACGCGTTTACAGCAGGAATAAACACGTTTACAGCAGGAATAAACGCGTTTACAGCAGGAATAAACGCGTTTACAGCAGGAATAAACACATTTACAGCAGGAATAAACACATTTACAGCAGGAATAAACGCGTTTACAGCAGGAATAAACGCGTTTACAGCAGGAATAAACGCGTTTACAGCAGGAATAAACGCATTTACAGCAGGAATAAACGCATTTACAGCAGGAATAAACACTGTAAACACGTTTACAGCAGGAATAAACATGTTTACAGCTGAAATAAACACGTTTACAGCAGGAATAAACACGTTTACAACAGAAATAAACACGTTTACAGCAGAAATAAACACGTTTACAGCAGAAATAAACACGTTTACAGCAGGAATAAACATGTTTACAGCAGGAATAAATGCATTTACAGCAGGAATAAACGCATTTACAGCAGGAATAAACGCGTTTACAGCAGGAATAAACGCGTTTACAGCAGGAATAAACGCGTTTACAGCAGGAATAAACGCGTTTACAGCAGGAATAAACGCATTTACAGCAGGAATAAACACATTTACAGCAGGAATAAACGCATTTACAGCAGGAATAAACATGTTTACAGCAGGAATAAACGCGTTTACAGCAGGAATAAACGCGTTTACAGCAGGAATAAACACGTTTACAGCAGGAATAAACGCGTTTACAGCAGGAATAAACGCATTTACAGCAGGAATAAACGCATTTACAGCAGGAATAAACACTGTAAACACGTTTACAGCAGGAATAAACATGTTTACAGCTGAAATAAACACGTTTACAGCAGGAATAAACACGTTTACAACAGAAATAAACACGTTTACAGCAGAAATAAACACGTTTACAGCAGAAATAAACACGTTTACAGCAGGAATAAACATGTTTACAGCAGGAATAAACGCATTTACAGCAGGAATAAACACGTTTACAACAGAAATAAACACGTTTACAGCAGAAATAAACACGTTTACAGCAGAAATAAACACGTTTACAGCAGGAATAAACATGTTTACAGCAGGAATAAATGCATTTACAGCAGGAATAAACGCATTTACAGCAGGAATAAACGCGTTTACAGCAGGAATAAACGCGTTTACAGCAGGAATAAACGCGTTTACAGCAGGAATAAACGCGTTTACAGCAGGAATAAACGCATTTACAGCAGGAATAAACACATTTACAGCAGGAATAAACGCATTTACAGCAGGAATAAACATGTTTACAGCAGGAATAAACGCGTTTACAGCAGGAATAAACGCGTTTACAGCAGGAATAAACACGTTTACAGCAGGAATAAACGCGTTTACAGCAGGAATAAACGCATTTACAGCAGGAATAAACGCATTTACAGCAGGAATAAACACTGTAAACACGTTTACAGCAGGAATAAACATGTTTACAGCTGAAATAAACACGTTTACAGCAGGAATAAACACGTTTACAACAGAAATAAACACGTTTACAGCAGAAATAAACACGTTTACAGCAGAAATAAACACGTTTACAGCAGGAATAAACATGTTTACAGCAGGAATAAACGCATTTACAGCAGGAATAAACGCATTTACAGCAGGAATAAACGCGTTTACAGCAGGAATAAACGCGTTTACAGCAGGAATAAACGCGTTTACAGCAGGAATAAACGCGTTTACAGCAGGAATAAACGCATTTACAGCAGGAATAAACACATTTACAGCAGGAATAAACGCATTTACAGCAGGAATAAACGCATTTACAGCAGGAATAAACACGTTTACAGCAGGAATAAACACTAAACACGTTTACAGCAGGAATAAACATGTTTACAGCTGAAATAAACACGTTTACAGCAGGAATAAACACGTTTACAACAGAAATAAACACGTTTACAGCAGAAATAAACACGTTTACAGCAGGAATAAACACGTTTACAGCAGGAATAAACACGTTTACAGCAGGAATAAACGCATTTACAGCAGGAATAAACACGTTTACAACAGAAATAAACATGTTTACAGCAGGAATAAACACGTTTACAGCAGGAATAAACGCATTTACAGCAGGAATAAACACGTGTACAACAGAAATAAACATGTTTACAGCCTGGTACAAAAATCCATTTTAGGTTTAATACGTCAGGTTTACCTTCATGACAACTGTGGGGGGAGTGAATTTTTTTCTAACTTGCCCGTTTAAAAGTAGTTTAATCTCGAAGTTCGGTATATTTAGGGGCGTGTCCTTTTGATCGACAGGTACCAGATCTCCCGCTTCAAGTCAGAAGAACGTAGAACAACCGCGGTTTATAGACCGTTAACAACGTGACTTAGCTTTAACCCGCTTACCTCCGTTAGCTGGTTAGCTCCTGTTATCTCCGGGTTAGCTCGGTTAGCTTTTAGCTACAGAAAGCTTGGAGTTCGCTCGATGTCAATCATCCACCATGATGCTCACAGCCCCCCTCTCAGCTCCACCTCTTTGCCCATATTTGTATTTTCCGGGGGAGACGAAGTGCATGATGCTGCCAACATGGTGACGGTAGGGAACCGCCCACCGAGCTTCAATTCAGCTCTTCAGAAACCTATGGGTGATGTCACGGAGGCTCCACCCATCTCTATATACAGTCTGTGGTTCTTCCTCTAATTCTATTTTCATAACCTTTAGGAATAAGCAGTAAACTTGCAGTTGGACCAGGAAGGGCTCTGATGGGAAAATCTTGCCCATGTTCACACCAGTTCAACCAGAACCAAAGTGGGAGACCTAACTACTCAAAATTGAACTTGTTGGAGGTTTGATACCTAAAGTTGATGGTTAAGTGGTCAGGCTCCAGTATAACCCACAGTTTCCCCAAAGATAATCAGAAGTCAAAGATGTCAAAACAAGCTTCTTTCTTAGCAAAGTTTGGTTTTCAGGCATCCAGGTTTTGCTGTAAAGGAATGGTTTTGGCGTTAAAGCAACATAAACGAGTCAATCTGAACCTTATTTTCAGGTGGTGGTCTATTGTAATTCTAGCACTTTCATTTGTGGAAAACCAGGTGGGTCAGGAGGTACTGGTTCCAGATCTTTGGTTCTAGATGTTGTGGTGGCTCTCCAGCAAGGGTTGGGTGAAGGGTTGGGGTTAGGTATTCCAGGTTAGGGCTGGAAAGCTAGAAGCACTTCATATGTGAGGGGAGGATTAGACTCTGTTCTGCATTTAACAGGTAGTGGATGAAGAAAAACACGACATTGCTCAGCAGAACCCTTGCTACAGCATTTTGGATTGGATGGGCACTTTTTAGAACATTCCTGGGAAAAACATCATCAGAAATTAGTCCATAAAGTAGTCATTCTGGGCTGATATCAGGAAAACTGGGTCACCCAGAATCATGTGCTTCTTGTCCCAATGTCATGGTAAAACTGGGTTCCATAAATGTCTCACATCTGAGATGGATGTCCAAACAATGATGTTGACATCCAGTGATCCAAGATGCGCTCGCCAAAGTTCAGACAACTGACTGATCCCACCTCTCAACTTGGCTTCCCATAAAAATGACACCAAAATATGAGATGATCACATGGTGAATCATCTGGGTGTGTCGGCCCGGTTTCTGCTGCTGCTCTGTTTGTGGCAAACCTGGATCATCAACAGCTTTCTGCTTTTTTTCAGGATCTTTGAGTTTCGTAAGATCATTGGAGACAGAGAGAAGTGCCAGACTCTGGTTGCTGAGGATTATCCAGTTTACCTGAATAAGGTCTGTTCTGTTCTTAGTCTCTATTATTGGATGCTGTCATAGTGTCATTCTCATGGTCATTCTGCCTCGTGTCCAGACAGAGGAGCTCACTGACTGCTTCATCCATGATGGGTACTTCATCTCCCCTCTGGAGCACTTGGTGCCAGGAATCCTACCACCAGAGGCAGTTAAAGCCAGGTACGTGGGCCTAGCATGGACAAACATTGTAGGTTTTAGGAGGCCTCACACGGGCCACCCGTAAGGTTAGCAGCCCTGAGTCTCATCCTGAATGAACTACGGAATGTAAAACCTTTATTACAGGGCACTACCACAAAGGGAACGCTGATATTAGTTTTGAAGTTATGTTTTTACATGTTAGTCTTGGCCAAATATGACGAGCAGACTGAAGGCTGTGCATTCAAGCCCGACCGTTGTTACCAGCAGTTATCCGAAACAGCCCTGGTCAGAGCGTCCAACGACATCCTGATGCAGAGCGATGCAGGTCACTGTTCCGTGTTATTGTTGCTGGACCTGACATCGGCTTTTGAATCAATAGATTCTCAGGTTCTGCTAGACAGACTGAAACCCTGGGTTGGGGTGTTAGGACCTGCATTTAAATGGTTCTCCTTTTACCTTTCTGGGAGATTATTCTCTGTGGCTGCTGCAAAGTTCAAGCTGCCTCCTTCATCTCTTGATCATGGTGTTCCACAGGGGTCTGCTCTGGGTCTGTTTATTTTATATTTG
>NW_027634789.1:0-30000 GCF_933228915.1 Telmatherina bonti
GTCCTCATGTCCCAGTCTGTCCTCATGTCCCAGCTTTTCCTCTTGTCCCAGCATGTCCTCATGTCCCAGTCTGTCATGTCCCCACCTGTCCTCTTGTCCCAGTCTGTCCTCTTGTGCCAGCATGTCCTCATGTCCCAGCTTGTCCTCATGTCCCAGATTGTCCTCCTTTCCCAGCCTGTCCTCTTGTCCCAGCCTGTCCTCTTGTCCCAGCCTGTCCTCATGTCCAAGTCTGTCCTCATGTCCCAGTCTGTCCTCATGTCCCAGTCTGTCATGTCCCCACCTGTCCTCTTGTGCCAGCATGTCCTCATGTCCCAGTCTGTCCTCATGTCCCACCATGTCCTCATGTCCCAGTCTGTCCTCATGTCCAAGTCTGTCCTCATGTCCCAGTCTGTCCTCATGTCCCAGTCTGTCATGTCCCCACCTGTCCTCTTGTGCCAGCATGTCCTCTTGTGCCAGCATGTCCTCATGTCCCAGCTTGTCCTCATGTCCCAGATTGTCCTCCTTTCCCAGCCTGTACTCTTGTCCCAGCCTGTCCTCATGTCCCAGTCTGTCCTCATGTCCAAGTCTGTCCTCATGTCCCAGTCTGTCCTCATGTCCCAGTCTGTCCATGTCCCAGCCTGTCCTCATGTCCCAGATTGTCCTTTCCCAGCCTGTACTCTTGTCCCAGCCTGTCCTCATGTCCCAGCATGTCCTCATGTCCCAGTCTGTCCTCATGTCCCAGTCTGTCCATGTCCCAGCATGTCCTCCTTTCCCAGCCTGTCCTCATGTCCCAGTCTGTCCTCATGTCCAAGTCCTCATGTCCCAGCATGTCCTCATGTCCCAGCCTGTCCTCATGTCCAAGTCTGTCCTCATGTCCCAGTCTGTCCTCATGTCCAAGTCCTCATGTCCCAGCATGTCCTCATGTCCCAGTCTGTCCTCATGTCCCAGCCTGTCTGCGGTACGTCTGCCGTGCGTCTGCCGTGCGTCTGCCGTACGTCTGCCGTGCGTCTGCCGTACGTCTGTCGTACGTCTGTCGGACGTCTGCCGTACGTCTGCGGTACGTCTGTCGGACGTCTGCCGTACGTCTGCCGTACGTCTGCCGGACGTCTGCCGTACGTCTGCCGTACGTCTGCCGTACGTCTGCCGGACGTCTGCCGGACGTCTGCCGGACGTCTGCCGTACGTCTGCCGTACGTCTGCGGTACGTCTGCGGTACGTCTGCCGTACGTCTGCCGTACGTCTGCCGTACGTCTGCCGTACGTCTGCCGTACGTCTGCCGGACGTCTGCGGTACGTCTGCCGTACGTCTGCCGGACGTCTGCGGTACGTCTGCCGTACGTCTGCCGGACGTCTGCCGTACGTCTGTCGGACGTCTGCCGTACGTCTGCCGGACGTCTGCCGGACGTCTGCCGTACGTCTGCCGTACGTCTGCCGTACGTCTGTCGGACGTCTGCCGTACGTCTGCCGTACGTCTGTCGGACGTCTGCCGTACGTCTGCCGTACGTCTGCCGTACGTCTGTCGTACGTCTGCGGTACGTCTGCCGGACGTCTGCCGTACGTCTGCCGTACGTCTGCCGTACGTCTGTCGGACGTCTGCCGTACGTCTGCCGTACGTCTGCCGTACGTCTGTCGGACGTCTGCCGTACGTCTGCCGTACGTCTGCCGTACGTCTGTCGGACGTCTGCCGTACGTCTGCCGTACGTCTGCCGTACGTCTGCCGTACGTCTGCGGTACGTCTGCCGTACGTCTGCCGTACGTCTGTCGGACGTCTGCCGTACGTCTGCCGGACGTCTGCCGGACGTCTGCCGGACGTCTGCCGTACGTCTGCCGGACGTCTGCCGGACGTCTGCCGTACGTCTGCCGTACGTCTGCCGTACGTCTGTCGGACGTCTGCCGTACGTCTGCCGGACGTCTGCCGGACGTCTGCCGTACGTCTGCCGGACGTCTGCCGTACGTCTGCCGTACGTCTGTCGGACGTCTGCCGGACGTCTGCCGTACGTCTGCCGTACGTCTGTCGTACGTCTGTCGGACGTCTGCCGTACGTCTGCCGTACGTCTGCCGGACGTCTGCCGTACGTCTGCCGTACGTCTGCCGTACGTCTGACGTACGTCTGACGTACGTCTGCGGTACGTCTGCCTTACGTCTGCGGTACGTCTGTCGGACGTCTGCGGTACGTCTGCCGTACGTCTGCCGTACGTCTGCGGTACGTCTGTCGGACGTCTGACGTACGTCTGCCGTACGTCTGCGGTACGTCTGCGGTACGTCTGCGGTACGTCTGCGGTACGTCTGCGGTACGTCTGTCGGACGTCTGCCGTACGTCTGCGGTACGTCTGCGGTACGTCTGTCGGACGTCTGCCGTACGTCTGCGGTACGTCTGCGGTACGTCTGCGGTACGTCTGCGGTACGTCTGCCGTACGTCTGCGGTACGTCTGTCGGACGTCTGCCGTACGTCTGCCGTACGTCTGCGGTACGTCTGCCGTACGTCTGCCGTACGTCTGTCGGACGTCTGCCGTACGTCTGCCGTACGTCTGCCGTACGTCTGTCGGACGTCTGCCGTACGTCTGCCGTACGTCTGCCGTACGTCTGCCGTACGTCTGCGGTACGTCTGCCGTACGTCTGCCGTACGTCTGTCGGACGTCTGCCGTACGTCTGCCGGACGTCTGCCGGACGTCTGCCGGACGTCTGCCGTACGTCTGCCGGACGTCTGCCGGACGTCTGCCGTACGTCTGCCGTACGTCTGCCGTACGTCTGTCGGACGTCTGCCGTACGTCTGCCGGACGTCTGCCGGACGTCTGCCGTACGTCTGCCGGACGTCTGCCGTACGTCTGCCGTACGTCTGTCGGACGTCTGCCGGACGTCTGCCGTACGTCTGCCGTACGTCTGTCGTACGTCTGTCGGACGTCTGCCGTACGTCTGCCGTACGTCTGCCGGACGTCTGCCGTACGTCTGCCGTACGTCTGCCGTACGTCTGACGTACGTCTGCCGTACGTCTGCGGTACGTCTGCCTTACGTCTGCGGTACGTCTGTCGGACGTCTGCGGTACGTCTGCGGTACGTCTGTCGGACGTCTGCCGTACGTCTGTCGTACGTCTGCCGTACGTCTGTCGGACGTCTGACGTACGTCTGCGGTACGTCTGCGGTACGTCTGCCGTACGTCTGCGGTACGTCTGTCGGACGTCTGCCGTACGTCTGCCGTACGTCTGCCGTACGTCTGCGGTACGTCTGCCGGACGTCTGCGGTACGTCTGCCGTACGTCTGTCGGACGTCTGACGTACGTCTGCGGTACGTCTGTCGGACGTCTGTCGGACGTCTGACGTACGTCTGCCGTACGTCTGCGGTACGTCTGTCGGACGTCTGCGGTACGTCTGTCGGACGTCTGACGTACGTCTGCCGTACGTCTGCCGTACGTCTGCGGTACGTCTGTCGGACGTCTGACGTACGTCTGCCGTACGTCTGCGGTACGTCTGCGGTACGTCTGCGGTACGTCTGCGGTACGTCTGCGGTACGTCTGTCGGACGTCTGCCGTACGTCTGCGGTACGTCTGCGGTACGTCTGTCGTACGTCTGCCGTACGTCTGCGGTACGTCTGCCGTACGTCTGCCGTACGTCTGCCGTACGTCTGTCGGACGTCTGCCGTACGTCTGCCGTACGTCTGCCGTACGTCTGTCGTACGTCTGCCGTACGTCTGCGGTACGTCTGCCGTACGTCTGCCGTACGTCTGCCGTACGTCTGTCGGACGTCTGCGGTACGTCTGTCGGACGTCTGCCGTACGTCTGCCGTACGTCTGCGGTACGTCTGTCGGACGTCTGACGTACGTCTGCCGTACGTCTGCGGTACGTCTGTCGGACGTCTGCGGTACGTCTGCGGTACGTCTGTCGGACGTCTGACGTACGTCTGCCGTACGTCTGCCGTACGTCTGCGGTACGTCTGTCGGACGTCTGACGTACGTCTGCCGTACGTCTGCGGTACGTCTGCGGTACGTCTGCGGTACGTCTGCGGTACGTCTGTCGGACGTCTGCCGTACGTCTGCGGTACGTCTGCGGTACGTCTGCGGTACGTCTGCGGTACGTCTGTCGGACGTCTGCCGTACGTCTGCGGTACGTCTGCGGTACGTCTGACGTACGTCTGCCGTACGTCTGCCGTACGTCTGCGGTACGTCTGTCGGACGTCTGACGTACGTCTGCCGTACGTCTGCGGTACGTCTGCGGTACGTCTGCGGTACGTCTGCGGTACGTCTGCGGTACGTCTGTCGGACGTCTGCGGTACGTCTGCGGTACGTCTGCGGTACGTCTGCGGTACGTCTGCGGTACGTCTGTCGGACGTCTGCCGTACGTCTGCGGTACGTCTGCGGTACGTCTGTCGGACGTCTGCCGTACGTCTGCGGTACGTCTGCGGTACGTCTGTCGTACGTCTGCCGTACGTCTGCGGTACGTCTGCGGTACGTCTGCCGTACGTCTGCCGTACGTCTGCCGTACGTCTGCGGTACGTCTGTCGGACGTCTGCCGTACGTCTGCCGTACGTCTGCCGTACGTCTGCGGTACGTCTGCCGTACGTCTGACGTACGTCTGACGTACGTCTGCCGTACGTCTGCGGTACGTCTGCCGTACGTCTGCCGTACGTCTGTCGGACGTCTGTCGTACGTCTGCCGTACGTCTGCCGTACGTCTGTCGTACGTCTGCGGTACGTCTGTCGGACGTCTGCGGTACGTCTGCGGTACGTCTGTCGTACGTCTGTCGGACGTCTGTCGGACGTCTGCCGTACGTCTGTCGTACGTCTGCGGTACGTCTGTCGGACGTCTGCGGTACGTCTGCGGTACGTCTGTCGGACGTCTGCCGTACGTCTGTCGTACGTCTGCCGTACGTCTGCCGTACGTCTGCCGTACGTCTGTCGGACGTCTGACGTACGTCTGCTGTACGTCTGCCGTACGTCTGCGGTACGTCTGTCGGACGTCTGACGTACGTCTGCCGTACGTCTGCGGTACGTCTGTCGGACGTCTGCCGTACGTCTGCGGTACGTCTGTCGGACGTCTGACGTACGTCTGCCGTACGTCTGCCGTACGTCTGCGGTACGTCTGCGGTACGTCTGCGGTACGTCTGCGGTACGTCTGCGGTACGTCTGTCGGACGTCTGCCGTACGTCTGCGGTACGTCTGCGGTACGTCTGCGGTACGTCTGCCGTACGTCTGCCGTACGTCTGCCGTACGTCTGCGGTACGTCTGTCGGACGTCTGCCGTACGTCTGCCGTACGTCTGCCGTACGTCTGCGGTACGTCTGCCGGACGTCTGCCGTACGTCTGCGGTACGTCTGCCGGACGTCTGCCGTACGTCTGCCGTACGTCTGCCGGACGTCTGCCGTACGTCTGCCGTACGTCTGCGGTACGTCTGCGGTACGTCTGCCGGACGTCTGCGGTACGTCTGCCGTACGTCTGCCGTACGTCTGCCGTACGTCTGCCGTACGTCTGCCGTACGTCTGCCGTACGTCTGCCGTACGTCTGCCGGACGTCTGCCGTACGTCTGCCGTACGTCTGCCGTACGTCTGCCGGACGTCTGCCGTACGTCTGCCGGACGTCTGCGGTACGTCTGTCGGACGTCTGCCGTACGTCTGTCGTACGTCTGCCGTACGTCTGCCGTACGTCTGCCGTACGTCTGCCGTACGTCTGCCGGACGTCTGCCGGACGTCTGCCGTACGTCTGTCGTACGTCTGCCGTACGTCTGCCGGACGTCTGCCGTACGTCTGCCGTACGTCTGCGGTACGTCTGCCGTACGTCTGCCGGACGTCTGCCGTACGTCTGCCGTACGTCTGCGGTACGTCTGCCGGACGTCTGCCGTACGTCTGCCGGACGTCTGCCGTACGTCTGCGGTACGTCTGCGGTACGTCTGCCGTACGTCTGCCGTACGTCTGCGGTACGTCTGCCGTACGTCTGCCGTACGTCTGCCGTACGTCTGTCGGACGTCTGACGTACGTCTGCAGTACGTCTGCGGTACGTCTGTCGGACGTCTGACGTACGTCTGCCGTACGTCTGCGGTACGTCTGTCGGACGTCTGACGTACGTCTGCCGTACGTCTGCCGTACGTCTGCGGTACGTCTGTCGGACGTCTGACGTACGTCTGCCGTACGTCTGCCGTACGTCTGCGGTACGTCTGTCGGACGTCTGACGTACGTCTGCCGTACGTCTGCCGTACGTCTGCCGTACGTCTGCGGTACGTCTGCGGTACGTCTGCGGTACGTCTGTCGGACGTCTGTCGGACGTCTGCCGTACGTCTGCGGTACGTCTGCCGTACGTCTGCGGTACGTCTGCGGTACGTCTGCCGTACGTCTGCCGTACGTCTGCGGTACGTCTGCCGTACGTCTGCCGTACGTCTGCCGTACGTCTGTCGGACGTCTGACGTACGTCTGCAGTACGTCTGCGGTACGTCTGTCGGACGTCTGACGTACGTCTGCCGTACGTCTGCGGTACGTCTGTCGGACGTCTGACGTACGTCTGCCGTACGTCTGCCGTACGTCTGCGGTACGTCTGTCGGACGTCTGACGTACGTCTGCCGTACGTCTGCCGTACGTCTACGGTACGTCTGCGGTACGTCTGCGGTACGTCTGCGGTACGTCTGTCGGACGTCTGACGTACGTCTGCCGTACGTCTGCCGTACGTCTGCGGTACGTCTGTCGGACGTCTGACGTACGTCTGCCGTACGTCTGCCGTACGTCTGCCGTACGTCTGCGGTACGTCTGCGGTACGTCTGCGGTACGTCTGTCGGACGTCTGTCGGACGTCTGCCGTACGTCTGCGGTACGTCTGCGGTACGTCTGCGGTACGTCTGCCGTACGTCTGCCGTACGTCTGCCGTACGTCTGCGGTACGTCTGTCGGACGTCTGCGGTACGTCTGCGGTACGTCTGTCGGACGTCTGCGGTACGTCTGCCGTACGTCTGCCGTGCGTCTGCCGTACGTCTGCCGTACGTCTGCGGTACGTCTGTCGGACGTCTGACGTACGTCTGCCGTACGTCTGACGTACGTCTGCCGTACGTCTGTCGTACGTCTGCGGTACGTCTGCCGTACGTCTGTCGTACGTCTGCCGTACGTCTGTCGTACGTCTGCCGTACGTCTGCGGTACGTCTGTCGGACGTCTGTCGTACGTCTGCCGTACGTCTGTCGTACGTCTGCGGTACGTCTGCCGTACGTCTGCCGTACGTCTGCGGTACGTCTGCCGTGCGTCTGCCGTACGTCTGCCGTACGTCTGCGGTACGTCTGCCGTGCGTCTGCCGTACGTCTGTCGGACGTCTGACGTACGTCTGCGGTACGTCTGCCGTACGTCTGCCGTACGTCTGCGGTACGTCTGCCGTGCGTCTGCCGTACGTCTGCCGTACGTCTGCGGTACGTCTGCCGTGCGTCTGCCGTACGTCTGTCGGACGTCTGACGTACGTCTGCGGTACGTCTGCCGTACGTCTGCGGTACGTCTGCCGTGCGTCTGCCGTACGTCTGCCGTGCGTCTGCCGTGCGTCTGCCGTACGTCTGCCGTGCGTCTGCCGTGCGTCTGCCGTACGTCTGTCGGACGTCTGACGTACGTCTGCGGTACGTCTGCCGTACGTCTGCGGTACGTCTGCCGTGCGTCTGCGGTACGTCTGCCGTACGTCTGCGGTACGTCTGCCGTGCGTCTGCCGTACGTCTGTCGGACGTCTGCCGTACGTCTGCGGTACGTCTGCCGTGCGTCTGCCGTACGTCTGCCGTACGTCTGCGGTACGTCTGCCGTGCGTCTGCCGTACGTCTGTCGGACGTCTGACGTACGTCTGCCGTGCGTCTGCCGTACGTCTGCCGTACGTCTGCGGTACGTCTGCCGTACGTCTGCGGTACGTCTGCCGTGCGTCTGCCGTACGTCTGTCGGACGTCTGACGTACGTCTGCCGTACGTCTGTCGTACGTCTGCCGTACGTCTGCCGGACGTCTGCCGTACGTCTGCCGGACGTCTGCGGTACGTCTGCGGTACGTCTGCCGGACGTCTGTCGGACGTCTGCCGTACGTCTGCCGTACGTCTGTCGGACGTCTGCCGGACGTCTGTCGGACGTCTGCGGTACGTCTGTCGGACGTCTGCGGTACGTCTGCGGTACGTCTGTCGGACGTCTGCGGTACGTCTGCCGTACGTCTGCCGTGCGTCTGCCGTACGTCTGCCGTACGTCTGCGGTACGTCTGCGGTACGTCTGCGGTACGTCTGCGGTACGTCTGCGGTACGTCTGTCGGACGTCTGCCGTACGTCTGCGGTACGTCTGCGGTACGTCTGCCGTACGTCTGCCGTACGTCTGCCGTACGTCTGCCGTACGTCTGTCGGACGTCTGCCGTACGTCTGCCGTACGTCTGCCGTACGTCTGCGGTACGTCTGCCGGACGTCTGCCGTACGTCTGCGGTACGTCTGCCGGACGTCTGCCGTACGTCTGCCGTACGTCTGCCGGACGTCTGCCGTACGTCTGCCGTACGTCTGCCGTACGTCTGCCGTACGTCTGCCGTACGTCTGCCGTACGTCTGCCGTACGTCTGCCGTACGTCTGCCGGACGTCTGCCGTACGTCTGCCGTACGTCTGCCGTACGTCTGCCGGACGTCTGCCGTACGTCTGCCGGACGTCTGCGGTACGTCTGTCGGACGTCTGCCGTACGTCTGTCGTACGTCTGCCGTACGTCTGCCGTACGTCTGCCGGACGTCTGCCGGACGTCTGCCGGACGTCTGCCGGACGTCTGCCGTACGTCTGTCGTACGTCTGCCGTACGTCTGCCGGACGTCTGCCGTACGTCTGCCGTACGTCTGCGGTACGTCTGCCGTACGTCTGCCGGACGTCTGCCGTACGTCTGCCGTACGTCTGCGGTACGTCTGCCGGACGTCTGCCGTACGTCTGCCGGACGTCTGCCGTACGTCTGCGGTACGTCTGCGGTACGTCTGCCGTACGTCTGCCGTACGTCTGCGGTACGTCTGCCGTACGTCTGCCGTACGTCTGTCGGACGTCTGACGTACGTCTGCTGTACGTCTGCGGTACGTCTGTCGGACGTCTGACGTACGTCTGCCGTACGTCTGCGGTACGTCTGTCGGACGTCTGACGTACGTCTGCCGTACGTCTGCCGTACGTCTGCGGTACGTCTGTCGGACGTCTGCCGTACGTCTGCCGTACGTCTGCCGTACGTCTGCGGTACGTCTGTCGGACGTCTGACGTACGTCTGCCGTACGTCTGCCGTACGTCTACGGTACGTCTGCGGTACGTCTGCGGTACGTCTGCGGTACGTCTGTCGGACGTCTGACGTACGTCTGCCGTACGTCTGCCGTACGTCTGCGGTACGTCTGTCGGACGTCTGACGTACGTCTGCCGTACGTCTGCCGTACGTCTGCCGTACGTCTGCGGTACGTCTGCGGTACGTCTGCGGTACGTCTGTCGGACGTCTGTCGGACGTCTGCCGTACGTCTGCGGTACGTCTGCGGTACGTCTGCGGTACGTCTGCCGTACGTCTGCCGTACGTCTGCCGTACGTCTGCGGTACGTCTGTCGGACGTCTGCGGTACGTCTGCGGTACGTCTGTCGGACGTCTGCGGTACGTCTGCCGTACGTCTGCCGTGCGTCTGCCGTACGTCTGCCGTACGTCTGCGGTACGTCTGTCGGACGTCTGACGTACGTCTGCCGTACGTCTGACGTACGTCTGCCGTACGTCTGTCGTACGTCTGCGGTACGTCTGCCGTACGTCTGTCGTACGTCTGCCGTACGTCTGTCGTACGTCTGCCGTACGTCTGCGGTACGTCTGTCGGACGTCTGTCGTACGTCTGCCGTACGTCTGTCGTACGTCTGCGGTACGTCTGCCGTACGTCTGCCGTACGTCTGCGGTACGTCTGCCGTGCGTCTGCCGTACGTCTGCCGTACGTCTGCGGTACGTCTGCCGTGCGTCTGCCGTACGTCTGTCGGACGTCTGACGTACGTCTGCGGTACGTCTGCCGTACGTCTGCCGTACGTCTGCGGTACGTCTGCCGTGCGTCTGCCGTACGTCTGCCGTACGTCTGCGGTACGTCTGCCGTGCGTCTGCCGTACGTCTGTCGGACGTCTGACGTACGTCTGCGGTACGTCTGCCGTACGTCTGCGGTACGTCTGCCGTGCGTCTGCCGTACGTCTGCCGTGCGTCTGCCGTGCGTCTGCCGTACGTCTGCCGTGCGTCTGCCGTGCGTCTGCCGTACGTCTGTCGGACGTCTGACGTACGTCTGCGGTACGTCTGCCGTACGTCTGCGGTACGTCTGCCGTGCGTCTGCGGTACGTCTGCCGTACGTCTGCGGTACGTCTGCCGTGCGTCTGCCGTACGTCTGTCGGACGTCTGCCGTACGTCTGCGGTACGTCTGCCGTGCGTCTGCCGTACGTCTGCCGTACGTCTGCGGTACGTCTGCCGTGCGTCTGCCGTACGTCTGTCGGACGTCTGACGTACGTCTGCCGTGCGTCTGCCGTACGTCTGCCGTACGTCTGCGGTACGTCTGCCGTACGTCTGCGGTACGTCTGCCGTGCGTCTGCCGTACGTCTGTCGGACGTCTGACGTACGTCTGCCGTACGTCTGTCGTACGTCTGCCGTACGTCTGCCGGACGTCTGCCGTACGTCTGCCGGACGTCTGCGGTACGTCTGCGGTACGTCTGCCGGACGTCTGTCGGACGTCTGCCGTACGTCTGCCGTACGTCTGTCGGACGTCTGCCGGACGTCTGTCGGACGTCTGCGGTACGTCTGTCGGACGTCTGCGGTACGTCTGCGGTACGTCTGTCGGACGTCTGCGGTACGTCTGCCGTACGTCTGCCGTGCGTCTGCCGTACGTCTGCCGTACGTCTGCGGTACGTCTGCGGTACGTCTGCGGTACGTCTGCGGTACGTCTGCGGTACGTCTGTCGGACGTCTGCCGTACGTCTGCGGTACGTCTGCGGTACGTCTGCGGTACGTCTGCCGTACGTCTGCCGTACGTCTGCCGTACGTCTGTCGGACGTCTGCCGTACGTCTGCCGTACGTCTGCCGTACGTCTGCGGTACGTCTGCCGGACGTCTGCCGTACGTCTGCGGTACGTCTGCCGGACGTCTGCCGTACGTCTGCCGTACGTCTGCCGTACGTCTGCCGGACGTCTGCCGTACGTCTGCCGTACGTCTGCCGTACGTCTGCCGTACGTCTGCCGTACGTCTGCCGTACGTCTGCCGTACGTCTGCCGGACGTCTGCCGTACGTCTGCCGTACGTCTGCCGTACGTCTGCCGGACGTCTGCCGTACGTCTGCCGGACGTCTGCGGTACGTCTGTCGGACGTCTGCCGTACGTCTGTCGTACGTCTGCCGTACGTCTGCCGTACGTCTGCCGTACGTCTGCCGTACGTCTGCCGGACGTCTGCCGGACGTCTGCCGTACGTCTGTCGTACGTCTGCCGTACGTCTGCCGGACGTCTGCCGTACGTCTGCCGTACGTCTGCGGTACGTCTGCCGTACGTCTGCCGGACGTCTGCCGTACGTCTGCCGTACGTCTGCGGTACGTCTGCCGGACGTCTGCCGTACGTCTGCCGGACGTCTGCCGTACGTCTGCGGTACGTCTGCGGTACGTCTGCCGTACGTCTGCCGTACGTCTGCGGTACGTCTGCCGTACGTCTGCCGTACGTCTGTCGGACGTCTGACGTACGTCTGCTGTACGTCTGCGGTACGTCTGTCGGACGTCTGACGTACGTCTGCCGTACGTCTGCGGTACGTCTGTCGGACGTCTGACGTACGTCTGCCGTACGTCTGCCGTACGTCTGCGGTACGTCTGTCGGACGTCTGACGTACGTCTGCCGTACGTCTGCCGTACGTCTACGGTACGTCTGCGGTACGTCTGCGGTACGTCTGTCGGACGTCTGACGTACGTCTGCCGTACGTCTGCCGTACGTCTGCGGTACGTCTGTCGGACGTCTGACGTACGTCTGCCGTACGTCTGCCGTACGTCTGCGGTACGTCTGCGGTACGTCTGCGGTACGTCTGCGGTACGTCTGTCGGACGTCTGTCGGACGTCTGCCGTACGTCTGCGGTACGTCTGCGGTACGTCTGCGGTACGTCTGCGGTACGTCTGCCGTACGTCTGCCGTACGTCTGCGGTACGTCTGTCGGACGTCTGCGGTACGTCTGCGGTACGTCTGTCGGACGTCTGCGGTACGTCTGCCGTACGTCTGCGGTACGTCTGTCGGACGTCTGCGGTACGTCTGCGGTACGTCTGTCGGACGTCTGCGGTACGTCTGCCGTACGTCTGCGGTACGTCTGCCGTGCGTCTGCCGTACGTCTGCCGTACGTCTGCGGTACGTCTGTCGGACGTCTGACGTACGTCTGCCGTACGTCTGTCGTACGTCTGCCGTACGTCTGTCGTACGTCTGCGGTACGTCTGCCGTACGTCTGTCGTACGTCTGCCGTACGTCTGTCGTACGTCTGCCGTACGTCTGCGGTACGTCTGTCGGACGTCTGTCGTACGTCTGCCGTACGTCTGTCGTACGTCTGCGGTACGTCTGCCGTGCGTCTGTCGTACGTCTGCGGTACGTCTGCGGTACGTCTGCCGTACGTCTGCGGTACGTCTGCCGTGCGTCTGCCGTACGTCTGCCGTACGTCTGCGGTACGTCTGTCGGACGTCTGACGTACGTCTGCCGTACGTCTGTCGTACGTCTGCCGTACGTCTGCCGGACGTCTGCGGTACGTCTGCGGTACGTCTGCCGGACGTCTGTCGGACGTCTGCCGTACGTCTGCCGTACGTCTGTCGGACGTCTGCCGGACGTCTGTCGGACGTCTGCGGTACGTCTGTCGGACGTCTGCGGTACGTCTGCGGTACGTCTGTCGGACGACTGCGGTACGTCTGCCGTACGTCTGCCGTGCGTCTGCCGTACGTCTGCCGTACGTCTGCGGTACGTCTGTCGGACGTCTGACGTACGTCTGCCGTACGTCTGTCGTACGTCTGCCGTACGTCTGTCGTACGTCTGCGGTACGTCTGCCGTACGTCTGTCGTACGTCTGCCGTACGTCTGTCGTACGTCTGCCGTACGTCTGCGGTACGTCTGTCGGACGTCTGTCGTACGTCTGCCGTACGTCTGTCGTACGTCTGCGGTACGTCTGCCGTGCGTCTGTCGTACGTCTGCGGTACGTCTGCGGTACGTCTGCCGTACGTCTGCGGTACGTCTGCCGTGCGTCTGCCGTACGTCTGCCGTACGTCTGCGGTACGTCTGTCGGACGTCTGACGTACGTCTGCCGTACGTCTGTCGTACGTCTGCCGTACGTCTGCCGGACGTCTGCCGTACGTCTGCCGGACGTCTGCGGTACGTCTGCGGTACGTCTGCCGGACGTCTGTCGGACGTCTGCCGTACGTCTGCCGTACGTCTGTCGGACGTCTGCCGGACGTCTGCCGTACGTCTGCGGTACGTCTGCCGTACGTCTGCCGTACGTCTGCCGTACGTCTGCCGTACGTCTGCCGGACGTCTGCCGGACGTCTGCCGTACGTCTGTCGTACGTCTGCCGTACGTCTGCCGGACGTCTGCCGTACGTCTGCCGTACGTCTGCGGTACGTCTGCCGTACGTCTGCCGGACGTCTGCGGTACGTCTGCGGTACGTCTGCCGTACGTCTGCGGTACGTCTGCGGTACGTCTGCCGGACGTCTGCCGTACGTCTGCCGTACGTCTGCCGTACGTCTGCGGTACGTCTGCGGTACGTCTGCGGTACGTCTGCCGTACGTCTGCCGTACGTCTGCCGGACGTCTGCCGTACGTCTGCCGTACGTCTGCCGTACGTCTGCCGTACGTCTGTCGTACGTCTGCCGTACGTCTGCCGTACGTCTGCCGTACGTCTGTCGGACGTCTGACGTACGTCTGCTGTACGTCTGCCGTACGTCTGCGGTACGTCTGTCGGACGTCTGACGTACGTCTGCCGTACGTCTGCGGTACGTCTGTCGGACGTCTGACGTACGTCTGCCGTACGTCTGCCGTACGTCTGCGGTACGTCTGTCGGACGTCTGACGTACGTCTGCCGTACGTCTGCCGTACGTCTACGGTACGTCTGCGGTACGTCTGCGGTACGTCTGCGGTACGTCTGTCGGACGTCTGACGTACGTCTGCCGTACGTCTGCCGTACGTCTGCCGTACGTCTGCCGTACGTCTGCCGTACGTCTGCCGTACGTCTGCGGTACGTCTGCGGTACGTCTGCGGTACGTCTGCCGTACGTCTGCCGGACGTCTGCCGTACGTCTGCGGTACGTCTGTCGGACGTCTGCCGTACGTCTGCCGTACGTCTGTCGGACGTCTGCCGGACGTCTGCCGTACGTCTGCCGTACGTCTGACGTACGTCTGCGGTACGTCTGTCGGACGTCTGACGTACGTCTGCCGTACGTCTGCCGTACGTCTGCCGTACGTCTGCGGTACGTCTGTCGGACGTCTGCCGTACGTCTGCGGTACGTCTGCGGTACGTCTGCCGTACGTCTGCCGTACGTCTGCCGTACGTCTGCCGTACGTCTGCCGTACGTCTGCGGTACGTCTGTCGTACGTCTGACGTACGTCTGCCGTACGTCTGCCGTACGTCTACGGTACGTCTGCGGTACGTCTGCGGTACGTCTGTCGGACGTCTGACGTACGTCTGCCGTACGTCTGCCGTACGTCTGCGGTACGTCTGTCGGACGTCTGACGTACGTCTGCCGTACGTCTGCCGTACGTCTGCGGTACGTCTGCGGTACGTCTGCGGTACGTCTGCGGTACGTCTGTCGGACGTCTGTCGGACGTCTGCCGTACGTCTGCGGTACGTCTGCGGTACGTCTGCGGTACGTCTGCCGTACGTCTGCCGTACGTCTGCGGTACGTCTGTCGGACGTCTGCGGTACGTCTGCGGTACGTCTGTCGGACGTCTGCGGTACGTCTGCCGTACGTCTGCGGTACGTCTGTCGGACGTCTGCGGTACGTCTGTCGGACGTCTGCGGTACGTCTGCCGTACGTCTGCGGTACGTCTGCCGTGCGTCTGCCGTACGTCTGCCGTACGTCTGCGGTACGTCTGTCGGACGTCTGACGTACGTCTGCCGTACGTCTGTCGTACGTCTGCCGTACGTCTGTCGTACGTCTGCGGTACGTCTGCCGTACGTCTGTCGTACGTCTGCCGTACGTCTGTCGTACGTCTGCCGTACGTCTGCGGTACGTCTGTCGGACGTCTGTCGTACGTCTGCCGTACGTCTGTCGTACGTCTGCGGTACGTCTGCCGTGCGTCTGTCGTACGTCTGCGGTACGTCTGCGGTACGTCTGCCGTACGTCTGCGGTACGTCTGCCGTGCGTCTGCCGTACGTCTGCCGTACGTCTGCGGTACGTCTGTCGGACGTCTGCCGTACGTCTGCGGTACGTCTGCGGTACGTCTGCCGTACGTCTGCCGTACGTCTGCCGTACGTCTGCCGTACGTCTGCCGTACGTCTGTCGTACGTCTGCCGTACGTCTGCCGGACGTCTGCCGTACGTCTGCCGGACGTCTGCGGTACGTCTGCGGTACGTCTGCCGGACGTCTGTCGGACGTCTGCCGTACGTCTGCCGTACGTCTGTCGGACGTCTGCCGGACGTCTGCCGTACGTCTGCGGTACGTCTGCCGGACGTCTGCCGTACGTCTGCCGTACGTCTGCCGGACGTCTGCCGTACGTCTGCCGTACGTCTGACGTACGTCTGCGGTACGTCTGTCGGACGTCTGACGTACGTCTGCCGTACGTCTGCCGTACGTCTGCGGTACGTCTGCGGTACGTCTGTCGGACGTCTGCCGTACGTCTGCGGTACGTCTGCGGTACGTCTGCCGTACGTCTGCCGTACGTCTGCCGTACGTCTGCCGTACGTCTGCCGTACGTCTGCCGTACGTCTGCCGTACGTCTGCCGTACGTCTGCCGTACGTCTGCCGTACGTCTGTCGGACGTCTGCCGTACGTCTGCCGTACGTCTGTCGGACGTCTGCGGTACGTCTGCCGTACGTCTGCGGTACGTCTGCCGTACGTCTGTCGTACGTCTGCCGTACGTCTGTCGGACGTCTGCCGTACGTCTGTCGGACGTCTGCGGTACGTCTGCCGTACGTCTGCGGTACGTCTGCCGTACGTCTGTCGTACGTCTGCCGTACGTCTGTCGGACGTCTGCCGTACGTCTGCCGTACGTCTGCGGTACGTCTGCCGGACGTCTGCCGTACGTCTGTCGTACGTCTGCCGGACGTCTGCCGTACGTCTGCCGGACGTCTGCCGTACGTCTGCCGGACGTCTGCCGTACGTCTGCCGTACGTCTGCGGTACGTCTGCCGTACGTCTGCCGGACGTCTGCCGTACGTCTGTCGGACGTCTGCCGTACGTCTGACGGACGTCTGCCGTACGTCTGTCGGACGTCTGCCGGACGTCTGCCGTACGTCTGCCGGACGTCTGCCGTACGTCTGCGGTACGTCTGTCGGACGTCTGTCGTACGTCTGCCGTACGTCTGTCGTACGTCTGCGGTACGTCTGCCGTGCGTCTGTCGTACGACTGCGGTACGTCTGCGGTACGTCTGCCGTACGTCTGCGGTACGTCTGCCGTGCGTCTGCCGTACGTCTGCCGTACGTCTGCGGTACGTCTGTCGGACGTCTGACGTACGTCTGCCGTACGTCTGTCGTACGTCTGCCGTACGTCTGCCGGACGTCTGCCGTACGTCTGCGGTACGTCTGCCGGACGTCTGTCGGACGTCTGCCGTACGTCTGCGGTACGTCTGCCGGACGTCTGTCGGACGTCTGCCGTACGTCTGCCGTACGTCTGTCGGACGTCTGCCGTACGTCTGTCGGACGTCTGCCGTACGTCTGTCGGACGTCTGCCGGACGTCTGTCGGACGTCTGCCGTACGTCTGCCGTACGTCTGCCGGACGTCTGCCGTACGTCTGCCGTACGTCTGCCGGACGTCTGCCGTACGTCTGCCGTACGTCTGCCGTACGTCTGCGGTACGTCTGCCGTACGTCTGCGGTACGTCTGCCGGACGTCTGCCGTACGTCTGCCGTACGTCTGCGGTACGTCTGCGGTACGTCTGCCGTACGTCTGCCGTACGTCTGCCGGACGTCTGCGGTACGTCTGCCGTACGTCTGCGGTACGTCTGCCGTACGTCTGCGGTACGTCTGCCGGACGTCTGCGGTACGTCTGCCGTACGTCTGCCGGACGTCTGCGGTACGTCTGCCGGACGTCTGCGGTACGTCTGACGTACGTCTGACGTACGTCTGACGTACGTCTGCCGGACGTCTGCGGTACGTCTGACGTACGTCTGCCGGACGTCTGCCGGACGTCTGCGGTACGTCTGTCGGACGTCTGACGTACGTCTGACGTACGTCTGCGGTACGTCTGCGGTACGTCTGCCGGACGTCTGACGTACGTCTGCCGTACGTCTGCCGTACGTCTGCCGTACGTCTGCGGTACGTCTGTCGGACGTCTGACGTACGTCTGCCGTACGTCTGTCGTACGTCTGCCGTACGTCTGCCGGACGTCTGCCGTACGTCTGCCGGACGTCTGCGGTACGTCTGCGGTACGTCTGCCGGACGTCTGTCGGACGTCTGCCGTACGTCTGCCGTACGTCTGTCGGACGTCTGACGTACGTCTGTCGGACGTCTGACGGACGTCTGCCGTACGTCTGACGTACGTCTGCCGGACGTCTGCCGTACGTCTGCCGGACGTCTGCCGGACGTCTGCGGTATGTCTGACGTACGTCTGACGTACGTCTGGCGTACGTCTGCCGGACGTCTGCCGGACGTCTGCGGTACGTCTGACGTACGTCTGACGTACGTCTGCGGTACGTCTGCCGGACGTCTGCCGTACGTCTGCCGTACGTCTGCCGTACGTCTGACGTACGTCTGACGTACGTCTGCCGTACGTCTGACGTACGTCTGCCGTACGTCTGCCGTACGTCTGTCGTACGTCTGTCGGACGTCTGTCGGACGTCTGCCGTACGTCTGTCGTACGTCTGCGGTACGTCTGTCGGACGTCTGCGGTACGTCTGCGGTACGTCTGCCGTACGTCTGCCGTACGTCTGCGGTACGTCTGCGGTACGTCTGCGGTACGTCTGCGGTACGTCTGTCGGACGTCTGCCGTACGTCTGACGTACGTCTGCCGTACGTCTGCCGTACGTCTGCCGTACGTCTGCGGTACGTCTGCGGTACGTCTGCGGTACGTCTGCGGTACGTCTGTCGGACGTCTGCCGTACGTCTGCGGTACGTCTGCGGTACGTCTGCCGTACGTCTGCCGTACGTCTGTCGTACGTCTGCCGTACGTCTGTCGTACGTCTGCGGTACGTCTGCCGTGCGTCTGTCGTACGTCTGCGGTACGTCTGCGGTACGTCTGCCGTACGTCTGCGGTACGTCTGCCGTGCGTCTGCCGTACGTCTGCCGTACGTCTGCGGTACGTCTGTCGGACGTCTGACGTACGTCTGCCGTACGTCTGTCGTACGTCTGCCGTACGTCTGCCGGACGTCTGCCGTACGTCTGCGGTACGTCTGCCGGACGTCTGTCGGACGTCTGCCGTACGTCTGCCGTACGTCTGTCGGACGTCTGCCGGACGTCTGTCGGACGTCTGCCGTACGTCTGTCGGACGTCTGCCGTACGTCTGTCGGACGTCTGCCGGACGTCTGCCGTACGTCTGCCGGACGTCTGTCGTACGTCTGCCGTACGTCTGCGGTACGTCTGCGGTACGTCTGCGGTACGTCTGCCGTACGTCTGCCGTACGTCTGCCGTACGTCTGCCGTACGTCTGCCGTACGTCTGCCGGACGTCTGCCGTACGTCTGTCGGACGTCTGCCGTACGTCTGCCGTACGTCTGCCGGACGTCTGTCGTACGTCTGCCGTACGTCTGCGGTACGTCTGCGGTACGTCTGCCGTACGTCTGCCGTACGTCTGCCGTACGTCTGCCGTACGTCTGCCGTACGTCTGCCGTACGTCTGCCGGACGTCTGCCGTACGTCTGTCGGACGTCTGCCGTACGTCTGACGGACGTCTGCCGTACGTCTGCGGTACGTCTGCCGGACGTCTGCCGTACGTCTGCCGTACGTCTGCCGTACGTCTGCGGTACGTCTGCCGTACGTCTGCGGTACGTCTGCCGGACGTCTGCCGTACGTCTGCCGTACGTCTGCCGTACGTCTGCGGTACGTCTGACGTACGTCTGCGGTACGTCTGTCGGACGTCTGCCGTACGTCTGCCGTACGTCTGCCGTACGTCTGTCGTACGTCTGACGGACGTCTGCCGTACGTCTGTCGGACGTCTGCCGTACGTCTGCGGTACGTCTGTCGGACGTCTGCCGTACGTCTGCCGTACGTCTGTCGTACGTCTGCCGTACGTCTGACGGACGTCTGCCGTACGTCTGTCGGACGTCTGACGTACGTCTGCCGTACGTCTGTCGTACGTCTGACGGACGTCTGCCGTACGTCTGTCGGACGTCTGCCGTACGTCTGCCGTACGTCTGCCGTACGTCTGTCGGACGTCTGCCGTACGTCTGCCGGACGTCTGCCGTACGTCTGCCGGACGTCTGCCGGACGTCTGCGGTATGTCTGACGTACGTCTGACGTACGTCTGGCGTACGTCTGCCGGACGTCTGCCGGACGTCTGCGGTACGTCTGCGGTACGTCTGCCGTACGTCTGCGGTACGTCTGTCGGACGTCTGCCGTACGTCTGCCGTACGTCTGTCGTACGTCTGACGGACGTCTGCCGTACGTCTGTCGGACGTCTGCCGTACGTCTGCCGGACGTCTGCCGTACGTCTGTCGGACGTCTGCCGTACGTCTGCCGTACGTCTGCGGTACGTCTGTCGGACGTCTGCCGGACGTCTGCCGTACGTCTGCCGTACGTCTGCGGTACGTCTGCCGGACGTCTGCCGGACGTCTGCCGGACGTCTGCCGGACGTCTGCCGTACGTCTGCGGTACGTCTGTCGGACGTCTGACGTACGTCTGCCGTACGTCTGCCGTACGTCTGCCGGACGTCTGCCGTACGTCTGCCGGACGTCTGCCGTACGTCTGCCGGACGTCTGCCGGACGTCTGCCGTACGTCTGACGTACGTCTGTCGGACGTCTGACGGACGTCTGACGGACGTCTGACGTACGTCTGACGTACGTCTGCCGGACGTCTGCCGTACGTCTGCCGGACGTCTGCCGGACGTCTGCGGTATGTCTGACGTACGTCTGACGTACGTCTGGCGTACGTCTGCCGGACGTCTGCCGGACGTCTGCGGTACGTCTGACGTACGTCTGCGGTACGTCTGCCGGACGTCTGCCGTACGTCTGCCGGACGTCTGCGGTATGTCTGACGTACGTCTGCCGGACGTCTGCCGGACGTCTGCCGGACGTCTGCCGGACGTCTGCCGGACGTCTGTCGGACGTCTGACGTACGTCTGTCGTACGTCTGCCGTACGTCTGTCGTACGTCTGCCGTACGTCTGCCGTACGTCTGCCGTACGTCTGCCGTACGTCTGCCGTACGTCTGTCGTACGTCTGCCGTACGTCTGCGGTACGTCTGTCGGACGTCTGTCGTACGTCTGCCGTACGTCTGACGTACGTCTGCGGTACGTCTGCCGTACGTCTGCCGTACGTCTGCGGTACGTCTGTCGGACGTCTGCCGTACGTCTGCCGTGCGTCTGTCGTACGTCTGCGGTACGTCTGCGGTACGTCTGCCGTACGTCTGCGGTACGTCTGCCGTGCGTCTGCCGTACGTCTGCCGTACGTCTGTCGTACGTCTGCCGTACGTCTGACGTACGTCTGCCGTACGTCTGTCGTACGTCTGCCGTACGTCTGCCGGACGTCTGCCGTACGTCTGCCGGACGTCTGCGGTACGTCTGCGGTACGTCTGCCGGACGTCTGTCGGACGTCTGCCGTACGTCTGTCGGACGTCTGTCGGACGTCTGCCGTACGTCTGTCGGACGTCTGCCGGACGTCTGTCGGACGTCTGCCGTACGTCTGCCGTACGTCTGCCGGACGTCTGCCGTACGTCTGCCGTACGTCTGCCGGACGTCTGCCGTACGTCTGCCGTACGTCTGCGGTACGTCTGCGGTACGTCTGCGGTACGTCTGCCGGACGTCTGCCGTACGTCTGCGGTACGTCTGCGGTACGTCTGCGGTACGTCTGCGGTACGTCTGCCGTACGTCTGCCGTACGTCTGCCGGACGTCTGCGGTACGTCTGCCGTACGTCTGCGGTACGTCTGCCGGACGTCTGCGGTACGTCTGCCGTACGTCTGCCGGACGTCTGCGGTACGTCTGCCGGACGTCTGCGGTACGTCTGACGTACGTCTGACGTACGTCTGCCGGACGTCTGCCGGACGTCTGCCGTACGTCTGACGTACGTCTGCCGTACGTCTGCCGGACGTCTGCCGGACGTCTGCGGTACGTCTGTCGGACGTCTGACGTACGTCTGACGTACGTCTGCGGTACGTCTGCGGTACGTCTGCCGGACGTCTGACGTACGTCTGCCGTACGTCTGCCGGACGTCTGCCGTACGTCTGCCGGACGTCTGCCGTACGTCTGCCGGACGTCTGCGGTATGTCTGACGTACGTCTGCCGGACGTCTGCCGGACGTCTGCCGGACGTCTGCCGGACGTCTGCCGGACGTCTGTCGGACGTCTGACGTACGTCTGTCGTACGTCTGCCGTACGTCTGTCGTACGTCTGCCGTACGTCTGCCGTACGTCTGCCGTACGTCTGCCGTACGTCTGCCGTACGTCTGTCGTACGTCTGCCGTACGTCTGCGGTACGTCTGTCGGACGTCTGTCGTACGTCTGCCGTACGTCTGACGTACGTCTGCGGTACGTCTGCCGTACGTCTGCCGTACGTCTGCGGTACGTCTGTCGGACGTCTGCCGTACGTCTGCCGTGCGTCTGTCGTACGTCTGCGGTACGTCTGCGGTACGTCTGCCGTACGTCTGCGGTACGTCTGCCGTGCGTCTGCCGTACGTCTGCCGTACGTCTGACGTACGTCTGCCGTACGTCTGTCGTACGTCTGCCGTACGTCTGCCGGACGTCTGCCGTACGTCTGCCGGACGTCTGCGGTACGTCTGCGGTACGTCTGCCGGACGTCTGTCGGACGTCTGCCGTACGTCTGTCGGACGTCTGTCGGACGTCTGCCGTACGTCTGTCGGACGTCTGCCGGACGTCTGTCGGACGTCTGCCGTACGTCTGCCGTACGTCTGCCGGACGTCTGCCGTACGTCTGCCGTACGTCTGCCGGACGTCTGCCGTACGTCTGCCGTACGTCTGCGGTACGTCTGCGGTACGTCTGCGGTACGTCTGCCGGACGTCTGCCGTACGTCTGCGGTACGTCTGCGGTACGTCTGCGGTACGTCTGCGGTACGTCTGCCGTACGTCTGCCGTACGTCTGCCGGACGTCTGCGGTACGTCTGCCGTACGTCTGCGGTACGTCTGCCGGACGTCTGCGGTACGTCTGCCGTACGTCTGCCGGACGTCTGCGGTACGTCTGCCGGACGTCTGCGGTACGTCTGACGTACGTCTGACGTACGTCTGCCGGACGTCTGCCGGACGTCTGCCGTACGTCTGACGTACGTCTGCCGTACGTCTGCCGGACGTCTGCCGGACGTCTGCGGTACGTCTGTCGGACGTCTGACGTACGTCTGACGTACGTCTGCGGTACGTCTGCGGTACGTCTGCCGGACGTCTGACGTACGTCTGCCGTACGTCTGCCGGACGTCTGCCGTACGTCTGCCGGACGTCTGCGGTACGTCTGACGTACGTCTGCCGTACGTCTGCCGGACGTCTGACGTACGTCTGCCGTACGTCTGCCGGACGTCTGCCGGACGTCTGCCGGACGTCTGCCGTACGTCTGCCGGACGTCTGCCGTACGTCTGCGGTACGTCTGCGGTACGTCTGCGGTACGTCTGCGGTACGTCTGCGGTACGTCTGCGGTACGTCTGCCGGACGTCTGCCGGACGTCTGCCGGACGTCTGCCGGACGTCTGCCGTACGTCTGCCGTACGTCTGCGGTACGTCTGCGGTACGTCTGCGGTACGTCTGCGGTACGTCTGCGGTACGTCTGCCGGACGTCTGCCGGACGTCTGCCGTACGTCTGCCGGACGTCTGCCGGACGTCTGCGGTACGTCTGCCGGACGTCTGCCGGACGTCTGTCGTACGTCTGCGGTACGTCTGTCGGACGTCTGCCGTACGTCTGACGGACGTCTGCCGGACGTCTGTCGTACGTCTGCGGTATGTCTGTCGGACGTCTGCCGTACGTCTGACGTACGTCTGCCGGACGTCTGTCGTACGTCTGCGGTACGTCTGTCGGACGTCTGCCGTACGTCTGCCGGACGTCTGCCGGACGTCTGCCGGACGTCTGTCGTACGTCTGCGGTACGTCTGTCGGACGTCTGCCGTACGTCTGCCGTACGTCTGCGGTACGTCTGCGGTACGTCTGCGGTACGTCTGCGGTACGTCTGCGGTACGTCTGCCGGACGTCTGCGGTACGTCTGCGGTACGTCTGCGGTACGTCTGCGGTACGTCTGCGGTACGTCTGCCGGACGTCTGCCGGACGTCTGCCGTACGTCTGCCGGACGTCTGTCGTACGTCTGCGGTACGTCTGCCGGACGTCTGCGGTACGTCTGCCGGACGTCTGCCGTACGTCTGCCGTACGTCTGCCGTACGTCTGACGGACGTCTGCCGTACGTCTGCGGTACGTCTGCCGGACGTCTGCCGGACGTCTGCCGTACGTCTGCGGTACGTCTGCCGGACGTCTGCCGGACGTCTGCCGTACGTCTGCCGGACGTCTGCCGGACGTCTGCGGTACGTCTGCCGGACGTCTGCCGGACGTCTGCCGTACGTCTGCCAGACGTCTGCCGGACGTCTGCCGTGCGTCTGCCGTATGTCTGCGGTACGTCTGACGGGCGTCTGCCGTACGTCTGCCGGACGTCTGCCGTACGTCTGCCGGACGTCTGCCGTACGTCTGCCGGACGTCTGCCGGACGTCTGCCGTGCGTCTGCCGTATGTCTGCGGTACGTCTGACGGACGTCTGCCGTACGTCTGCCGTGCGTCTGCCAGACGTCTGCCGGACCTCTGCCGTGCGTCTGCCGTACGTCTGCGGTACGTCTGCGGTACGTCTGCCGTACGTCTGCGGTACGTCTGCCGTACGTCTGCGGTACGTCTGCCAGACGTCTGCGGTACGTCTGCCGTGCGTCTGCCGTACGTCTGCGGTACGTCTGCCGGACGTCTGCCGTACGTCTGCCAGACGTCTGCCGGACGTCTGCCGTGCGTCTGCCGTACGTCTGCCGGACGTCTGCCGGACGTCTGCCGTACGTCTGACGGACGTCTGCCGTACGTCTGCCGGACGTCTGCCGGACGTCTGCGGTACGTCTGCGGTACGTCTGCCGGACGTCTGCGGTACGATCAGGGCTCTGCTGGTCACCCCAGCAGTTGGTTAAAGGGTTAATGGTAGTAAGGTGCATAAGACTTCTAAAATTCTTCTGAGCATGAGTATTTCTAATAAGATTAGAAAGATTCATTCATCATCTAAACCGTTTAGTCTGATGAAGGGCGGCGGGAAGCTGGAGCCTATCCCAGCAGTCTCTGGGTGAAAGGCGGGGTACAGCCTGAACAGCTCGCCCGTCCATCGCAGGGACACACAGGGACAAACAACCACTCATTCTCATGGAGTAACCAGTTAACTAGCATGTCTTTGGACGGTGGGAGGAGGCTGGAGAACCTGGAGAGAACCCAGCATACACAGGAAGAACATGCAAACTCCACACAGAAAGGCCACTGTCCAAGCCCCGCCCCCAGGCGAGGATCGAACCAGCGACCTTCTTGAGTTCCGTCTGCCTGGTTCAGTTTTCCAAAAGGACCTGATGAAAGAACATTTCATACAAGTCTTCAGTTTAAAACACTTTAAATGGAGAAAAGAAAAATTAGTAGATCTATTATTTTTATGGGAGTCGTTTGGTTTGGTTAGTTTTATTTTTATTCTTGTTTGTTCATTTAATGTTCAGCAAATGTTATTGAAGAGTGGTTTAATGCTAAGATCATCATTTCTCCACCATGTTTAAAATATAAATAACTGAACTGGTCATCCCTTGTGTTGAACATGGTGTTTGGCAGATGTAACAACTGTTCTTAGAAAGTCTCTCTTCATAGAATATACACGTTTTAATTGTCTAAAAGTAGAAACTTCACCACTACTCTGCACCTGTAACGGTGAAACTGGAACATTATAGAAGCAATTATTATGTTTTTAATGGCTGTCAGTTGGCTGAGGACACACTGGCTGTAAAAATGTCCTGAAAAGTGAGGACAACAATTTGAGTGTCACGACTTGGTGGAAGTGAGGACCCAAATGCAGAAACCGAACCAGGAATGCAGATGAAGACTCTTCATTCTCAGAACTCAGGACTGGAGGGAAGGGAAGGGAAGCGAACACAATGAACCAGCGTAGGTGTAGTAAATGAAACTAGCGGGACCAGAAGCTAGGAACAGAAGCAAAAAGGCTACACAGGAAACTGAACAGGAAATTACAAAATAAAACAGGAACCTGGCGCACGGAAAATCTCAAATCATAACAAAGTGATACATTGACGAAACTGGTTTCTTGTTTTAATGAGGCCACAAAGCAGCTGTGCTGACGACCCCCAGGTGGCAGAAGCAGCCCTGCAGCTGGCCTATGCCTGCTGAGGACCCCCAGGTGGCAGAAGCAGCCCTGCAGCTGGCCTATGCCTGCTGAGGACCCCCAGGTGGCAGAAGCAGCCCTGCAGCTGGCCTATGCCTGCTGAGGACCCCAGGTGGCAGAAGCAGCCCTGCAGCTGGCCTATGCCTGCTGAGGACCCCAGGTGGAAGAAGCAGCCCTGCAGCTGGCCTATGCCTGCTGACGACCCCCAGGTGGCAGAAGCAGCCCTGCAGCTGGCCTATGCCTGCTGAGGACCCCCAGGTGGCAGAAGCAGCCCTGCAGCTGGCCTATGCCTGCTGACACCCCCCAGGTGGCAGAAGCAGCCCTGCAGCTGGCCTATGCCTGCTGAGGACCCCAGGTGGCAGAAGCAGCCCTGCAGCTGGCCTATGCCTGCTGAGGACCCCCAGGTGGCAGAAGCAGCCCTGCAGCTGGCCTATGCCTGCTGACGACCCCCAGGTGGCAGAAGCAGCCCTGCAGCTGGCCTATGCTTGCTGAGGACCCCCAGGTGGCAGAAGCAGCCCTGCAGCTGGCCTATGCCTGCTGAGGACCCCCAGGTGGCAGAAGCAGCCCTGCAGCTGGTCTGTCGGACGTCTGCGGTACGTCTGCGGTACGTCTGTCGGACGTCTGCGGTACGTCTGCGGTACGTCTGCCGGACGTCTGCCGTACGTCTGTCGTACGTCTGCCGTACGTCTGCCTTACGTCTGCGGTACGTCTGTCGGACGTCTGCGGTACGTCTGCGGTACGTCTGTCGGACGTCTGCCGTACGTCTGTCGTACGTCTGCCGTACGTCTGCCGTGCGTCTGCCGTACGTCTGCGGTACGTCTGTCGGACGTCTGACGTACGTCTGCCGTACGTCTGCCGTACGTCTGCGGTACGTCTGCCGGACGTCTGACGTACGTCTGCCGTACGTCTGTCGGACGTCTGACGTACGTCTGCCGTACGTCTGCCGTACGTCTGCGGTACGTCTGTCGGACGTCTGACGTACGTCTGCCGTACGTCTGCCGTACGTCTGCCGGACGTCTGCGGTACGTCTGCCGGACGTCTGCGGTACGTCTGCCGGACGTCTGCGGGACGTCTGCGGTACGTCTGCCGTACGTCTGCGGTACGTCTGACGTACGTCTGCCGGACGTCTGCCGGACGTCTGTCGGACGTCTGCCGTACGTCTGCCGGACGTCTGCGGTACGTCTGCCGGACGTCTGCGGTACGTCTGACGTACGTCTGCCGGACGTCTGCCGGACGTCTGTCGGACGTCTGCCGTACGTCTGACGTACGTCTGCGGTACGTCTGCCGGACGTCTGCCGTACGTCTGCCGGACGTCTGCCGTACGTCTGCCGGACGTCTGCCGTACGTCTGCCGGACGTCTGCCGTACGTCTGCCGTACGTCTGCCGGACGTCTGACGTACGTCTGCCGTACGTCTGCCGGACGTCTGCCGTACGTCTGCCGGACGTCTGCCGGACGTCTGCGGTACGTCTGCCGGACGTCTGCCGTACGTCTGCCGGACGTCTGCGGTACGTCTGCCGGACGTCTGCGGTACGTCTGCCGGACGTCTGCCGGACGTCTGCGGTACGTCTGCCGGACGTCTGCGGTACGTCTGCGGTACGTCTGCCGGACGTCTGCCGGACGTCTGCCGTACGTCTGCCGGACGTCTGCCGGACGTCTGCGGTACGTCTGCCGGACGTCTGCGGTACGTCTGCGGTACGTCTGCGGTACGTCTGCCGGACGTCTGCCGGACGTCTGCCGGACGTCTGCGGTACGTCTGCCGGACGTCTGTCGTACGTCTGCGGTACGTCTGCCGGACGTCTGCCGTACGTCTGCCGTACGTCTGCCGTACGTCTGCCGTACGTCTGCGGTACGTCTGCCGGACGTCTGCCGTACGTCTGCCGGACGTCTGCCGGACGTCTGCCGTACGTCTGCCGGACGTCTGCCGGACGTCTGCCGGACGTCTGCCGTACGTCTGCCGTACGTCTGCCGTACGTCTGACGGACGTCTGCCGTACGTCTGCCGTACGTCTGCCGGACGTCTGCCGTACGTCTGCCGGACGTCTGCCGGACGTCTGCCGTACGTCTGCCGTACGTCTGCCGTACGTCTGCCGTACGTCTGCCGTACGTCTGACGGACGTCTGCCGTACGTCTGCGGTACGTCTGCCGGACGTCTGCCGTACGTCTGCCGGACGTCTGCCGGACGTCTGCGGTACGTCTGCCGGACGTCTGCCGTACGTCTGCCGGACGTCTGCCGTACGTCTGCCGTACGTCTGCCGTACGTCTGACGGACGTCTGCCGTACGTCTGCGGTACGTCTGACGGACGTCTGCGGTACGTCTGCCGGACGTCTGCCGTACGTCTGCCGGACGTCTGCCGGACGTCTGCGGTACGTCTGCCGGACGTCTGTCGTACGTCTGCGGTACGTCTGCCGGACGTCTGCGGTACGTCTGCCGGACGTCTGCCGTACGTCTGCCGTACGTCTGCCGTACGTCTGCCGGACGTCTGCCGGACGTCTGCGGTACGTCTGCTGGACGTCTGCCGGACGTCTGCGGTACGTCTGCCGGACGTCTGCGGTACGTCTGCCGGACGTCTGCCGTACGTCTGCCGGACGTCTGTCGTACGTCTGCGGTACGTCTGCCGGACGTCTGCGGTACGTCTGCCGGACGTCTGCCGTACGTCTGCCGTACGTCTGACGGACGTCTGCCGTACGTCTGCGGTACGTCTGCCGGACGTCTGCCGGACGTCTGCCGTACGTCTGCGGTACGTCTGACGGGCGTCTGCCGTACGTCTGCCGGACGTCTGCCGGACGTCTGCGGTACGTCTGCCGGACGTCTGCCGTACGTCTGCCAGACGTCTGCCGGACGTCTGCCGTGCGTCTGCCGTACGTCTGCGGTACGTCTGACGGGCGTCTGCCGTACGTCTGCGGTACGTCTGACGGGCGTCTGCCGTACGTCTGCCGGACGTCTGCCGGACGTCTGCCGTACGTCTGCCAGACGTCTGCCGGACGTCTGCCGTGCGTCTGCCGTACGTCTGCGGTACGTCTGACGGGCGTCTGCGGTACGTCTGCCGGACGTCTGCCGTACGTCTGCCGTACGTCTGCCAGACGTCTGCCGTACGTCTGCGGTACGTCTGACGGACGTCTGCCGTACGTCTGCGGTACGTCTGCGGTACGTCTGCCGGACGTCTGCCGGACGTCTGCCGTGCGTCTGCCGTACGTCTGCCAGACGTCTGCCGTACGTCTGCGGTACGTCTGACGGGCGTCTGCCGTACGTCTGCGGTACGTCTGCCAGACGTCTGCCGTACGTCTGCGGTACGTCTGACGGACGTCTGCCGTACGTCTGCCGTACGTCTGACGGACGTCTGCCGTACGTCTGCGGTACGTCTGCCAGACGTCTGCCGGACGTCTGCCGTGCGTCTGCCGTACGTCTGCCGGACGTCTGCCGTACGTCTGACGGACGTCTGCCGTACGTCTGCCGGACGTCTGCCGGACGTCTGCCGTACGTCTGCCGGACGTCTGCGGTACGTCTGCCGGACGTCTGCCGTACGTCTGCCGGACGTCTGCGGTACGATCAGGGCTCTGCTGGTCACCCCAGCAGTTGGTTAAAGGGTTAATGGTAGTAAGGTGCATAAGACTTCTAAAATTCTTCTGAGCATGAGTATTTCTAATAAGATTAGAAAGATTCATTCATCATCTAAACCGTTTAGTCTGATGAAGGGCGGCGGGAAGCTGGAGCCTATCCCAGCAGTCTCTGGGTGAAAGGCGGGGTACAGCCTGAACAGCTCGCCCGTCCATCGCAGGGACACACAGGGACAAACAACCACTCATTCTCATGGAGTAACCAGTTAACTAGCATGTCTTTGGACGGTGGGAGGAGGCTGGAGAACCTGGAGAGAACCCAGCATACACAGGAAGAACATGCAAACTCCACACAGAAAGGCCACTGTCCAAGCCCCGCCCCCAGGCGAGGATCGAACCAGCGACCTTCTTGAGTTCCGTCTGCCTGGTTCAGTTTTCCAAAAGGACCTGATGAAAGAACATTTCATACAAGTCTTCAGTTTAAAACACTTTAAATGGAGAAAAGAAAAATTAGTAGATCTATTATTTTTATGGGAGTCGTTTGGTTTGGTTAGTTTTATTTTTATTCTTGTTTGTTCATTTAATGTTCAGCAAATGTTATTGAAGAGTGGTTTAATGCTAAGATCATCATTTCTCCACCATGTTTAAAATATAAATAACTGAACTGGTCATCCCTTGTGTTGAACATGGTGTTTGGCAGATGTAACAACTGTTCTTAGGAAGTCTCTCTTCATAGAATATACACGTTTTAATTGTCTAAAAGTAGAAACTTCACCACTACTCTGCACCTGTAACGGTGAAACTGGAACATTATAGAAGCAATTATTATGTTTTTAATGGCTGTCAGTTGGCTGAGGACACACTGGCTGTAAAAATGTCCTGAAAAG
>NW_027634788.1:0-32000 GCF_933228915.1 Telmatherina bonti
CTCTGGTGGCAGACCTCTGGTTCCAAGCCCCTTGTTCCGAGCCTCTGGTTCCAGACTCCAGGTTCCAGACCCAAGGTTCCAGACCTCTGGTTCCAGACCTCTGGTTCCAGACTCCATGTTCCAGACCCCAGGTTCCAGACCCCAGGTTCCAGACCTCTTGTTCCAGACCTCTGATTTGATACTCCATGTTCCAGACTCCTGGTTCAAGACTCCTGGTTCCAGACCTCTGGTTCCAGCCCTCTGGTTCCAGACTCCTGGTTCCAGTCTCCTGGTTCCAGTCCTCTGGTTTCAGACCCCTGGTTCAAGCCCTCTGGTTCCAGACCCCTTGTTCCAGATTCCTGGTTCCAGACTCCTGGTTCCAGACCCCTGGTTCCAGACCCCCGGTTCCAGACTCCTTTTTTAAGACTCCAGGTTCCAAACCCCTGGTTCCAGACCTCTGGTTGCAGACCTCTGGTTCCAAGCCCCTGGTTCCGAGCCTCTGGTTCCAGACTCCAGGTTCCAGACCCAAGGTTCCAGACCTCTGGTTCCAAACCTCAGGTTCCAGACCTCTGGTTCAAGATGCCTGGTTTGATACTCCAGGTTCCAGACTCCTGGTTCAGGACTCCTGGTTCCAGACGTCTGGTTCCAGACCTGTGGTTCCAGACCTCTGGTTCCAGCCCTCTTGTTCCAGACTCCTGGTTCCAGACTGCTGGTTCCAGCCCTCTGGTTTCAGACCCCTGGTTTCAGACCCCTGGTTCAAGCCCTCTGGTTCCAGACCCCTGGTTCCAGACTCCTGGTTCCAGACCTCTGTTTCCAGACCCCTGGTTCCAGACCCCTGGTTCCAGACCCCTGGTTCCAGACTCCTGGTTCCAGACTCCTGGTTCCAAACCCCTGGTTACAGACCCCCGGTTCCAGACGCCTGGTTCCAGACTCCAGGTTCCAGACCCCTGGTTCCAGAACTCTTGTTCCAGACCTCTGGTTTGATACTCCTGGTTCCAGACGTCTGGTTCCAGACCTGTGGTTCCAGACCTCTGGTTCCAAGCCCCTGGTTCCGAACCCCTGGTTCCAGACTCCAGGTTCCAGACCTAAGGTTCCAGACCTCTGGTTCCAGACCTCTGGTTCCATACTCCTGGTTCCAGACTCCAGGTTCCAGACTCCTGGTTCCAGACCTCTTGGTCAAGACCTCTGGTTCCACGCTCCTGGTTCCAGCCCTCTGGTTCCAGAATCCTGGTTCCAGACCTCAGGTTCCAGACTCCTGGTTCTAGACTCCTTGTTCCAGATCTCTGGTTTCAGACTCCTGGTTCCAGACTCCTGGTTCCAGACCTCAGGTTCCAGACTCCTGGTTCGAGACCTCTGTTTCCAGACCTCTGGTTCCAGACTCCTGGTTCCAGACTCCTCGTTCCAGACCCCTGGTTCCAGACCTCTGGTTCCAGACTCCTGGTTCCAGACTCCTCGTTCCAGACCCCTGGTTCCAGACCCCGGGTTCCAGACTCCTGGTTCTAGACTCCAGGTTCAGGACCCCAGGTTCCAGACCTCTGGTTCCAGACCTCTGGTTCCAGACTCCTGGTTCCAGACCTCTGGTTCCAGACTCCATGTTCCAGACCCCAGGTTCCAGACCCCAGGTTCCAGACCTCTTGTTCCAGACCTCTGATTTGATACTCCATGTTCCAGACTCCTGGTTCAGGACTCCTGGTTCCAGACGTCTGGTTCCAGACCTGTGGTTCCAGACCTCTGGTTCCAGCCCTCTTGTTCCAGACTCCTGGTTCCAGACTGCTGGTTCCAGCCCTCTGGTTTCAGACCCCTTGTTTCAGACCCCTGGTTCAAGCCCTCTGGTTCCAGACCCCTGGTTCCAGACTCCTGGTTCCAGACCTCTGTTTCCAGACCCCTGGTTCCAGACCCCTGGTTCCAGACCCCTGTTTCCAGACTCCTGGTTCCAGACTCCTGGTTCCAAACCCCTGGTTACAGACCCCCGGTTCCAGACGCCTGGTTCCAGACTCCAGGTTCCAGACCCCTGGTTCCAGAACTCTTGTTCCAGACCTCTGGTTTGATACTCCTGGTTCCAGACGTCTGGTTCCAGACCTGTGGTTCCAGACCTCTGGTTCCAAGCCCCTGGTTCCGAACCACTGGTTCCAGACTCCAGGTTCCAGACCTAAGGTTCCAGACCTCTGGTTCCAGACCTCTGGTTCCATACTCCTGGTTCCAGACTCCAGGTTCCAGACTCCTGGTTCCAGACCTCTTGGTCAAGACCTCTGGTTACACGCTCCTGGTTCCAGCCCTCTGGTTCCAGAATCCTGGTTCCAGACCTCAGGTTCCAGACTCCTGGTTCCAGACTCCTTGTTCCAGATCTCTGGTTTCAGACTCCTGGTTCCAGACTCCTGGTTCCAGACCTCAGGTTCCAGACTCCTGGTTCGAGACCTCTGTTTCCAGACCTCTGGTTCCAGACTCCTGGTTCCAGACTCCTCGTTCCAGACCCCTGGTTCCAGACCTCTGGTTCCAGACTCCTGGTTCCAGACTCCTCGTTCCAGACCCCTGGTTCCAGACCCCGGGTTCCAGACTCCTGGTTCTAGACTCCAGGTTCAGGACCCCAGGTTCCAGACCTCTGGTTCCAGACCTCTGGTTCCAGACTCCTGGTTCCTGACCTCTGGTTCCAGACTCCATGTTCCAGACCCCAGGTTCCAGACCCCAGGTTCCAGACCTCTTGTTCCAGACCTCTGATTTGATACTCCATGTTCCAGACTCCTGGTTCAGGACTCCTGGTTCCAGATCTCTGGTTCCAGACCTGTGGTTCCAGACCTCTGGTTCCAGCCCTCTGGTTCCAGACTCCTGGTTCCAGACTCCTGGTTCCAGTCCTCTGGTTTCAGACCCCTGGTTTCATCCCTCTGGTTCCAGACCCCTTGTTCCAGATTCCTGGTTCCAGACTCCTGGTTCCAGACCCCTGGTTCCAGACCCCCGGTTCCAGACTCCTTTTTTAAGACTCCAGGTTCCAAACCCCTGGTTCCAGACCTCTGGTTGCAGACCTCTGGTTCCAAGCCCCTGGTTCCGAGCCTCTGGTTCCAGACTCCAGGTTCCAGACCCAAGGTTCCAGACCTCTGGTTCCAGACCTCAGGTTCCAGACCTCTGGTTCCAGACCCCTGGTTCCATACTCCTGGTTCCAGACCCCTGGTTCCAGACCCCTGGTTCCAGACCCCTGGTTCCAGACTCCTGGTTCCAAACCCCTGGTTCCAGACCCCCGGTTCCAGACTCCTGGTTCCAGACTCCTGGTTCCAAACCCCTGGTTCCAGACCCCCGGTTCCAGACGCCTGGTTCCAGACTCCAGGTTCCAGACCCCTGGTTCCAGAACTCTTGTTCCAGACCTCTGGTTTGATACTCCTGCTTCCAGACCTCTGGTTCCAAGCCCCTGGTTCCGAACCCCTGGTTCCAGACTCCAGGTTCCAGACCTAAGGTTCCAGACCTCTGGTTCCATACTCCTGGTTCCAGACTCCAGGTTCCAGACTCCTGGTTCCAGACCTCTTGGTCAAGACCTCTGGTTCCACGCTCCTGGTTCCAGCCCTCTGGTTCCAGCCCTCTGGTTACAGCCCTCAGGTTCCAGACTCCTGGTTCCAGACTCCTTGTTCCAGATCTCTGGTTTCAGACTCCTGGTTCCAGACTCCTGGTTCCAGACCTCAGGTTCCAGACTCCTGGTTCGAGACCTCTGTTTCCAGACCTCTGGTTCCAGACTCCTGGTTCCAGACTCCTCGTTCCAGACCCCTGGTTCCAGACCTCTGGTTCCAGACTCCTGGTTCCAGACTCCTCGTTCCAGACCCCTGGTTCCAGACCCCGGGTTCCAGACTCCTGGTTCTAGACTCCAGGTTCAGGACCCCAGGTTCCAGACCTCTGGTTCCAGACCTCTGGTTCCAGACTCCTGGTTCCAGACCTCTGGTTCCAGACTCCATGTTCCAGACCCCAGGTTCCAGACCCCAGGTTCCAGACCTCTTGTTCCAGACCTCTGATTTGATACTCCATGTTCCAGACTCCTGGTTCAGGACTCCTGGTTCCAGATCTCTGGTTCCAGACCTGTGGTTCCAGACCTCTGGTTCCAGCCCTCTGGTTCCAGACTCCTGGTTCCAGACTCCTGGTTCCAGTCCTCTGGTTTCAGACCCCTGGTTTCATCCCTCTGGTTCCAGACCCCTTGTTCCAGATTCCTGGTTCCAGACTCCTGGTTCCAGACCCCTGGTTCCAGACCCCCGGTTCCAGACTCCTTTTTTAAGACTCCAGGTTCCAAACCCATGGTTCCAGACCTCTGGTTGCAGACCTCTGGTTCCAAGCCCCTGGTTCCGAGCCTCTGGTTCCAGACTCCAGGTTCCAGACCCAAGGTTCCAGACCTCTGGTTCCAGACCTCAGGTTCCAGACCTCTGGTTCCAGACCCCTGGTTCCATACTCCTGGTTCCAGACCCCTGGTTCCAGACCCCTGGTTCCAGACCCCTGGTTCCAGACTCCTGGTTCCAAACCCCTGGTTCCAGACCCCCGGTTCCAGACTCCTGGTTCCAGACTCCTGGTTCCAAACCCCTGGTTCCAGACCCCCGGTTCCAGACGCCTGGTTCCAGACTCCAGGTTCCAGACCCCTGGTTCCAGAACTCTTGTTCCAGACCTCTGGTTTGATACTCCTGCTTCCAGACCTCTGGTTCCAAGCCCCTGGTTCCGAACCCCTGGTTCCAGACTCCAGGTTCCAGACCTAAGGTTCCAGACCTCTGGTTCCATACTCCTGGTTCCAGACTCCAGGTTCCAGACTCCTGGTTCCAGACCTCTTGGTCAAGACCTCTGGTTCCACGCTCCTGGTTCCAGCCCTCTGGTTCCAGCCCTCTGGTTACAGCCCTCTGGTTCCAGACTCCTGGTTAAAGTCCTCTGGTTTCAGACCCCTGGTTCCAGACCTCTGGTTGCAGACCTCTGGTTCCAAGCCCCTGGTTCCGAGCCCCTGGTTCCAGACTCCTGGTTCCAGACCCAAGGTTCCAGACCTCAGGTTCCAGCCCTCTGGTTCCAGACCCCTTGTTCCAGACTCCTGGTTCCAGACTCCTGGTTCCAGACCCCTGGTTCCAGACCCCCGGTTCCAGACTCCTGGTTTTAGACTCCAGGTTCCAAACCCCTGGTTCCAGACCTCTGGTTGCAGACCTCTGGTTCCAAGCCCCTGGTTCCGAGCCCCTGGTTCCAGACTCCAGGTTCCAGACCCAAGGTTCCAGACCTCTGGTTCCAGACCTCAGGTTCCAGACCCCTGGTTCCATACTCCTGGTTCAAGACTCCTGTTTCCAGACCTCTGGTTCCATACTCCTGGTTCCAGACTCCTGGTTCCAGACCTCTGGTTCCAGACTCCATGTTCCAGAAGCCAGGTTCCAGAACCCAGGTTCCAGACCTCTGGTACCAGACCTCTGATTTGATACTCCATGTTCCAGACTCCTGGTTCAGGACTCCTGGTTCCAGATCTCTTGTTCCAGACCTGTGGTTCCAGACCTCTGGTTCCAGCCCTCTGGTTCCAGACTCCTGGTTCCAGTCCTCTGGTTTCAGACCCCTGGTTCAAGCCCTCTAGTTCCAGACCCCTTGTTCCAGACCCCTGGTTGCAGACCTGTGGTTCCAGACCTCTGGTTCCAGCCCTCTGGTTCCAGACTCCTGGTTCCAGACTCCTGGTTCCAGTCCTCTGGTTTCAGACCCCTGGTTCCAGACCTCTGGTTGCAGACCTCTGGTTCCAAGCCCCTGGTTCCGAGCCCCTGGTTCCAGACTCCAGGTTCCAGACCCAAGGTTCCAGACCTCTGGTTCCAGACCTCAGGTTCCAGACCTCTGGTTCCAGACCCCTGGTTCCATACTCCTGGTTCAAAACTCCTGTTTCCAGACCTCTGGTTCCATACTCCTGGTTCCAGTCTCCAGGTTCCAGACTCCTGGTTCCAGACCTCTGGTTCAAGACCTCTGGTTCCACGCTCCTGGTTCCAGCCCTGTGGTTCCAGCCCTCTGGGTCCAGACTCCTGGTTCCAGACCCCTGGTTCCAGACCCCAAGTTCAAGAACTCTTGTTCCAAACCTCTGGTTTGATACTCCTGGTTCCAGACTCCTGGTTCAGGACTCCTGGTTCCAGACCTCTGGTTCCAGACCTGTGGTTCCAGACCTCTGGTTCCAGCCCTCTTGTTCCAGACTCCTGGTTCCAGCCCTCTGGTTCCAAAACTCAGGTTCCAGACTACTGGTTCCAGACTTTTTGTTTCAGATCTCTGGTTTCAGACTCCCTGTTCCAGACTCCTGGTTCCAGCCCTCTGGTTCCAGACTCCTGGTTCCAGTCCTCTGGTTTCAGACCCCTGGTTAAAGCCCTCTAGTTCCAGACCCCTTGTTCCAGACCCCTTGTTCCAGACCCCTGGTTGCAGACCTGTGGTTCCAGACCTCTGGTTCCAGCCCTCTGGTTCCAGACTCCTGGTTCCAGACTCCTGGTTCCAGTCCTCTGGTTTCAGACCCCTGGTTCCAGACCTCTGGTTGCAGACCTCTGGTTCCAAGCCCCTGGTTCCGAGCCCCTGGTTCCAGACTCCAGGTTCCAGACCCAAGGTTCCAGACCTCTGGTTCCAGACCTCAGGTTCCAGACCTCTGGTTCCAGACCCCTGGTTCCATACTCCTGGTTCAAAACTCCTGTTTCCAGACCTCTGGTTCCATACTCCTGGTTCCAGTCTCCAGGTTCCAGACTCCTGGTTCCAGACCTCTGGTTCAAGACCTCTGGTTCCACGCTCCTGGTTCCTGCCCTGTGGTTCCAGCCCTCTGAGTCCAGACTCCTGGTTCCAGACCCCTGGTTCCAGACCCCAAGTTCAAGAACTCTTGTTCCAAACCTCTGGTTTGATACTCCTGGTTCCAGACTCCTGGTACAGGACACCTAGTTCCAGACCTCTGGTTCCAGACCTGTGGTTCCAGACCTCTGGTTCCAGCCCTCTTGTTCCAGACTCCTGGTTCCAGCCCTCTGGTTCCAAAACTCAGGTTCCAGACTACTGGTTCCAGACTTTTTGTTTCAGATATCTGGTTTCAGACTCCCTGTTCCAGACTCCTGGTTCCAGACCTCAGGTTCCAGACCTCTGGTTGCAGACCTCTGGTTCCAAGCCCCTGGTTCCGAGCCTCTGGTTCCAGACTCCAGGTTCCAGACCCAAGGTTCCAGACCTCTGGTTCCAGACCTCAGGTTCCAGACCTCTGGTTCCAGACCCCTGGTTCCATACTCCTGGTTCCAGACCCCTGGTTCCAGACCCCTGGTTCCAGACCCCTGGTTCCAGACCCCTGGTTCCAGACTCCTGGTTCCAGACTCCTGGTTCCAAACCCCTGGTTCCAGACCCCCGGTTCCAGACTCCTGGTTCCAGACTCCTGGTTCCAAACCCCTGGTTCCAGACCCCCGGTTCCAGACGCCTGGTTCCAGACTCCAGGTTCCAGACCCCTGGTTCCAGAACTCTTGTTCCAGACCTCTGGTTTGATACTCCTGGTTCCAGACGTCTGGTTCCAGACCTGTGCTTCCAGACCTCTGGTTCCAAGCCCCTGGTTCCGAACCCCTGGTTCCAGACTCCAGGTTCCAGACCTAAGGTTCCAGACCTCTGGTTCCAGACCTCTGGTTCCATACTCCTGGTTCCAGACTCCAGGTTCCAGACTCCTGGTTCCAGACATCTTGGTCAAGACCTCTGGTTCCACGCTCCTGGTTCCAGCCCTCTGGTTCCAGCCCTCTGGTTACAGCCCTCTGGTTCCAGACTCCTGGTTAGAGTCCTCTGGTTTCAGACCCCTGGTTCCAGACCTCTGGTTGCAGACCTCTGGTTCCAAGCCCCTGGTTCCGAGCCCCTGGTTCCAGACTCCTGGTTCCAGACCCAAGGTTCCAGACCTCAGGTTCCAGCCCTCTGGTTCCAGACCCCTTGTTCCAGACTCCTGGTTCCAGACTCCTGGTTCCAGACCCCTGGTTCCAGACCCCCGGTTCCAGACTCCTGGTTTTAGACTCCAGGTTCCAAACCCCTGGTTCCAGACCTCTGGTTGCAGACCTCTGGTTCCAAGCCCCTGGTTCCGAGCCCCTGGTTCCAGACTCCAGGTTCCAGACCCAAGGTTCCAGACCTCTGGTTCCAGACCTCAGGTTCCAGACCCCTGGTTCCATACTCCTGGTTCAAGACTCCTGTTTCCAGACCTCTGGTTCCATACTCCTGGTTCCAGACTCCTGGTTCCAGACCTCTGGTTCCAGACTCCATGTTCCAGAAGCCAGGTTCCAGAACCCAGGTTCCAGACCTCTGGTACCAGACCTCTGATTTGATACTCCATGTTCCAGACTCCTGGTTCAGGACTCCTGGTTCCAGATCTCTTGTTCCAGACCTGTGGTTCCAGACCTCTGGTTCCAGCCCTCTGGTTCCAGACTCCTGGTTCCAGTCCTCTCGTTTCAGACCCCTGGTTCAAGCCCTCTAGTTCCAGACCCCTGGTTGCAGACCTGTGGTTCCAGACCTCTGGTTCCAGCCCTCTGGTTCCAGACTCCTGGTTCCAGACTCCTGGTTCCAGTCCTCTGGTTTCAGACCCCTGGTTCCAGACCTCTGGTTGCAGACCTCTGGTTCCAAGCCCCTGGTTCCGAGCCCCTGGTTCCAGACTCCAGGTTCCAGACCCAAGGTTCCAGACCTCTGGTTCCAGACCTCAGGTTCCAGACTTCTGGTTCCAGACCCCTGGTTCCATACTCCTGGTTCAAAACTCCTGTTTCCAGACCTCTGGTTCCATACTCCTGGTTCCAGTCTCCAGGTTCCAGACTCCTGGTTCCAGACCTCTGGTTCAAGACCTCTGGTTCCACGCTCCTGGTTCCAGCCCTGTGGTTCCAGCCCTCTGGGTCCAGACTCCTGGTTCCAGACCCCTGGTTCCAGACCCCAAGTTCAAGAACTCTTGTTCCAAACCTCTGGTTTGATACTCCTGGTTCCAGACTCCTGGTTCAGGACTCCTGGTTCCAGACCTCTGGTTCCAGACCTGTGGTTCCAGACCTCTGGTTCCAGCCCTCTTGTTCCAGACTCCTGGTTCCAGCCCTCTGGTTCCAAAACTCAGGTTCCAGACTACTGGTTCCAGACTTTTTGTTTCAGATCTCTGGTTTCAGACTCCCTGTTCCAGACTCCTGGTTCCAGCCCTCTGGTTCCAGACTCCTGGTTCCAGTCCTCTGGTTTCAGACCCCTGGTTAAAGCCCTCTAGTTCCAGACCCCTTGTTCCAGACCCCTGGTTGCAGACCTGTGGTTCCAGACCTCTGGTTCCAGCCCTCTGGTTCCAGACTCCTGGTTCCAGACTCCTGGTTCCAGTCCTCTGGTTTCAGACCCCTGGTTCCAGACCTCTGGTTGCAGACCTCTGGTTCCAAGCCCCTGGTTCCGAGCCCCTGGTTCCAGACTCCAGGTTCCAGACCCAAGGTTCCAGACCTCAGGTTCCAGACCTCTGGTTCCAGACCCCTGGTTCCATACTCCTGGTTCAAAACTCCTGTTTCCAGACCTCTGGTTCCATACTCCTGGTTCCAGTCTCCAGGTTCCAGACTCCTGGTTCCAGACCTCTGGTTCAAGACCTCTGGTTCCACGCTCCTGGTTCCTGCCCTGTGGTTCCAGCCCTCTGGGTCCAGACTCCTGGTTCCAGACCCCTGGTTCCAGACCCCAAGTTCAAGAACTCTTGTTCCAAACCTCTGGTTTGATACTCCTGGTTCCAGACTCCTGGTACAGGACACCTAGTTCCAGACCTCTGGTTCCAGACCTGTGGTTCCAGACCTCTGGTTCCAGCCCTCTTGTTCCAGACTCCTGGTTCCAGCCCTCTGGTTCCAAAACTCAGGTTCCAGACTACTGGTTCCAGACTTTTTGTTTCAGATATCTGGTTTCAGACTCCCTGTTCCAGACTCCTGGTTCCAGACCTCAGGTTCCAGACCTCTGGTTCCACACTCGTGGTTCCAGACTCATGGTTCCAGACCTCTGGTTCCAGACTCCTGGTTCCAGACCTCTGGTTCCAGACCTCTGGTTCCAGACTCCTGGTTCCAGACCCCTGGTTCCAGACCCCGGGTTCCAGACTACTGGTTCTAGACTCCAGGTTCCGGACCCCAGGTTCCAGACCTCTGGTTCCAGACTCCTTGTTCCAGACCTCTGGTTCCAGACTCGTGGTTCCAGACTCCTGGTTTCAGACTCCTGGTTCCAGACCTCTGGTTCCAGACTCCTGGTTCCAGACCTCTGGTTCCAGACCTCTGGTTCCAGACTCCTGGTTCCAGACTCCTGGTTCCAGACCCCCGGTTCCAGACCCCGTGTTCCAGACTCCTGGTTCTAGACTCCAGGTTCCGGACCCCAGGTTCCAGACCTCTGGTTCCAGACTTCTGGTTCCAGACCTCTGGTTCCAGACTCCATGTTCCAGACCCCAGGTTCCAGACCCCAGGTTCCAGACCTCTGGTTTCAGACCTCTGATTTGATACTCCATGTTCCAGACTCCTGGTTCAGGACTCCTGGTTCCAGATCTCTGGTTCCAGACCTGTGTTTCCAGACCGCTGGTTCCAGCCATCTGGTTCCAAACTCCTGGTTCCAGACTCCTGGTTCCAGACTCCTGGTTCCAGTCCTCTGGTTTCAGACCCCTGGTTCAAGCCCTCTCTTGTTCCAGGCCCTTGTTCCAGACTCCTGGTTCCAGACTCCTGGTTCCAGACCCCCGGTTCCAGACTCCTGGTTTTAGACTCCAGGTTCCAAACCCCTGGTTCCAGACCTCTGGTTGCAGACCTCTGGTTCAAAGCCCCTGGTTCCGAGCCCCTGGTTCCAGACTCCAGGTTCCAGACCCAAGGTTCCAGACTTCTGGTTCCAGACCTCAGGTTCCAGACCTCTGGTTCCAGACCCCTGGTTCCATACTCCTGGTTCAAGACTCCTGTTTCCAGACCTCTGGTTCCATACTCCTGGTTACAGACCTCTGGTTCCAGACTCCTTGTTCCAGACCCCAGGTTCCAGACCTCTGGTTCAAGACGCCTGGTTCCAGACACCAGGTTCCAGACCCCTGGTTCCAGAACTCTTGTTCCAGACCTCTGGTTTGATACTCCTGGTTCCAGACTCCTGGTTCAGGACTCCTGGTTCCAGACGTCTGGTTCCAGACCTGTGGTTCCAGACCTCTGGTTCCAGCCCTCTTGTTCCAGACTCCTGGTTCCAGACTGCTGGTTCCAGCCCTCTGGTTTCAGACCCCTGGTTTCAGACCCCTGGTTCAAGCCCTCTGGTTCCAGATCCCTTGTTCCAGACTCCTGGTTCCAGACCTCTGGTTCCAGACCCCTGGTTCCAGACCCCCGGTTCCAGACCCCAGGTTCCAGACTCCTGGTTCCAGACCCCTGGTTCCAGAACCCCGGTTCCAGACTCCTGGTTTTAGACTCCAGGTTCCAGACCTCTGGTTCCAGGCCTCTGGTTCCGAACTCCTGGTTCCAGACCTCTGGTTCCAAGCCCCTGGTTCCGAACTCCTGGTTCCACACTCCAGGTTCCAGACCTAAGGTTCTAGACCTCTGGTTCCAGCCCTCTGGTTCCAGAATCCTTGTTCCGGACCTCTGGTTCCAGACTCCTGGTTCCAGACTCCTTGTTCCAGATCTCTGGTTTCAGACTCCTGGTTCCAGACTCCTGGTTCCAGAACCCAGGGTCCAGATCTCTCGTTCCAGACTCCTGGTTCCAGACCTCTGGTTCCAGACCTCTGGTTCCCGACTCGTGGTTCCAGACTCCTGGTTCCAGATCTCTGGTTTCAGACTCCTGGTTCCAGACTCCTGGTTCCGAACCTCTGGTTCCAGACTCCTGGTTCCAGACCTCTGGTTCCAGACCTCTGGTTCCAGACTCCTGGTCCCAGACTCCTCGTTCCAGACCCCTGGTTCCAGACCTCTGGTTCCAGACTCCTGGTTCCCGACTCCTCGTTCCAGACCCCTGGTTCCAGACCCCGGGTTCCAGACTCCTGGTTCTAGACTCCAGGTTCAGGACCCCAGGTTCCAGACCTCTGGTTCCAGTCCTCTGGTTCCAGGCCGCTGGTTCAGAACCCATGCTTCCAGACTCCAGGTTCTAGACCCCAGGTTCCAGACCCGAGGTTCCATACCTCAGGTTCCAGACTTCTGGTCCCAGGCCCCTGGTTCCATATTCTTGGTTCCAGACCCCTGGTTCCATACTCCTGGTTCAAGACTCCTGTTTCCAGACCTCTGGTTCCATACTCCTGGTTACAGACCTCTGGTTCCAGACTCCATGTTCCAGACCCCAGGTTCCAGACCTCTGGTTCAAGACGCCTGGTTCCAGACACCAGGTTCCAGACCCCTGGTTCCAGAACTCTTGTTCCAGACCTCTGATTTGATACTCCTGGTTCCAGACTCCTGGTTCAGGACTCCTGGTTCCAGACGTCTGGTTCCAGACCTGTGGTTCCAGACCTCTGGTTCCAGCCCTCTTGTTCCAGACTCCTGGTTCCAGACTGCTGGTTCCAGCCCTCTGGTTTCAGACCCCTGGTTCAAGCCCTCTGGTTCCAGACCCCTGGTTCCAGACTCCTGGTTCCAGACCTCTGGTTCCAGACCCCTGGTTCCAGACCCCCGGTTCCAGACCCCTGGTTCCAGACCCCTGGTTCCAGACTCCTGGTTCCAGACCCCTGGTTCCAGAACCCCGGTTTTAGACTCCTGGTTTTAGACTCCAGGTTCCAGACCCCAGGTTCCAGACCTCTGGTTCCAGGCCTCTGGTTCCGAACTCCTGGTTCCAGACCTCTGATTCCAGACCTCTGGTTCCAAGCCCCTGGTTCCGAACTCCTGGTTCCACACTCCAGGTTCCAGACCTACGGTTCTAGACCTCTGGTTCCAGACCTCTGGTTCCATACTCCTGGTTCCAGGCTCCAGGTTCCAGACTCCTGGTTCCAGACCTCTTGGTCAAGACCTCTAGTTCCACGCTCCTGGTTCCAGCCCTCTGGTTCCAGAATCCTGGTTCCAGACCTCAGGTTCCAGACTCCTGGTTCCAGACTCCTTGTTCCAGACCTCTGGTTTCAGACTCTAGGATCCAGACCTCTGGTTCCAGACTCCTGGTTCCAGCCCTCTGGTTCCAGAATCCTTCTTCCAGACCTCAGGTTCCAGACTCCTGGTTCCAGACTCCTTGTTCCAGATCTCTGGTTTCAGACTCCTGGTTCCAGACTCCTGGTTCCAGACCCCAGGGTCCAGATTTCTCGTTCCAGACTCCTGGTTTCAGACCTCTGGTTCCAGACCCCTGGTTCCAGACTCGTGGTTCCAGACTCCTGGTTCCAGATCTCTGGTTTCAGACTCCTGGTTCCACACTCCTGGTTCCAGACCTCTGGTTCCAGACCCAAGGATCCAGACCTCTGGTTCCAGACCTCTGGTTCCAGACCCCTGGTTCCATACTCCTGGTTCAAAACTCCTGTTTCCAGACCTCTGGTTCCATACTCCTGGTTCCAGTCTCCAGGTTCCAGACTCCTGGTTCCAGACCTCTGGTTCAAGACCTCTGGTTCCACGCTCCTGGTTCCAGCCCTGTGGTTCCAGCCCTCTGGGTCCAGACTCCTGGTTCCAGACCCCTGGTTCCAGACCCCAAGTTCAAGAACTCTTGTTCCAAACCTCTGGTTTGATACTCCTGGTTCCAGACTCCTGGTTCAGGACTCCTGGTTCCGGACCTCTGGTTCCAGACCTGTGGTTCCAGACCTCTGGTTCCAGCCCTCTTGTTCCAGACTCCTGGTTCCAGCCCTCTGGTTCCAAAACTCAGGTTCCAGACTACTGGTTCCAGACTTTTTGTTTCAGATCTCTGGTTTCAGACTCCCTGTTCCAGACTCCTGGTTCCAGACCTCAGGTTCCAGACTCCTGGTTCCAGACCTCTGGTTCCAGACCTCTGGTTCCAGACTCGTGGTTCCAGACTCCTGGTTTCAGACTCCTGGTTCCAGACTCCTGGTTCCAGACTCCATGTTCCAGACCCCAGGTTCCAGACCCCAGGTTCCAGACCTCTGGTTCCAGACCTCTGATTTGATGCTCCATGTTCCAGACTCCTGGTTCAGGACTCCTGGTTCCAGATCTCTGGTTCCAGACCTGTGGTTCCAGACCTCTGGTTCCAGACTCCTGGTTCCAGTCCTCTGGTTTCAGACCCCTGGTTCAAGCCCTCTGGTTCCAGACTCCTGGTTTTAGACTCCAGGTTCCAAACCCCTGGTTCCAGACCTCTGGTTGAAGACCTCTGGTTCCAAGCCCCTGGTTCCGAGCCCCTCGTTCCAGACTCCAGGTTCCAGACCCAAGGTTCCAGACCTCTGGTTCCAGACCTCAGGTTCCAGACCTCTGGTTCCAGACCCCTGGTTCCATACTCCTGGTTCAAGACTCCTGTTTCCAGACCTCTGGTTCCATACTCCTGGTTCCAGACCTCTGGTTCCAGACTCCATGTTCCAGACCCCAGGTTCCAGACCTCTGGTTCAAGACGCCTGGTTCTAGACTCCAGGTTCCAGACCCCAGGTTCCAGACCTCTGGTTCAAGATGCCTGGTTTGATACTCCAGGTTCCAGACTCCTGGTTCAGGACTCCTGGTTCCAGACGTCTGGTTCCAGACCTGTGGTTCCAGACCTCTGGTTCCAGCCCTCTTGTTCCAGACTCCTGGTTCCAGACTGCTGGTTCCAGCCCTCTGGTTTCAGACCCCTGGTTTCAGACCCCTGGTTCAAGCCCTCTGGTTCCAGACCCCTGGTTCCAGACCCCTGGTTCCAGACTCCTGGTTCCAGACTCCTGGTTCCAAACCCATGGTTCCAGACCCCCGGTTCCAGACGCCTGGTTCCAGACTCCAGGTTCCAGACCCCTGGTTCCAGAACTCTTGTTCCAGACCTCTGGTTCCAAGCCCCTGGTTCCGAACCCCTGGTTCCAGACTCCAGGTTCCAGACCTAAGGTTCCAGACCTCTGGTTCCATACTCCTGGTTCAAGACTCCTGTTTCCAGACCTCTGGTTCCATACTCCTGGTTCCAGACCTCTGGTTCCAGACTCCATGTTCCAGACCCCAGGTTCCAGACCTCTGGTTCAAGACGCCTGGTTCCAGACCCCAGGTTCCAGACCCCTGTTTCCAGAACTCTTGTTCCAGACCTCTGGTTTGATACTCCTGGTTCATGACTCCTGGTTCAGGACTCCTGGTTCCAGACGTCTGGTTCCAGACCTCTGGTTCCAGACCTCTGGTTCCAGCCCTCTTGTTCCAGACTCCTGGTTCCAGACTCCTGGTTCCAGCCCTCTGGTTTTAGACCCCTGGTTTCAGACCCCTGGTTCAAGCCCTCTGGTTCCAGACCCCTGGTTCCAGACTCCTGGTTCCAGACCCCTGGTTCCAGACCCCCGGTTCCAGACCCCTGGTTCCAGACTCCTGTTTCCAGACTCCTGGTTCCAGACTCCTGGTTACAGACCCCCGGTTCCAGACTCCAGGTTTTAGACTCCAGGTTCCAGTCCCCAGGTTCCAGACCTTTGGTTCCAGACCTCTGGTTCCAGGCCTCTGGTTCCGAACCCCTGGTTCCAGACCTCTGGTTCCAGACCTCTGGTTCCAGACTCCTGGTTCCAGACCTCTGGATCCAGACCCCAGGTTTGAGACTCCAGGTTCCAGACTCCTGGTTCCAGCCCTCAGGTTCCAGACCTCAGGTTCCAGACTCCTGGTTCCAGACTCCTTGTTCCAGATCTCTGGTTTCAGACTCCTGGTTCCAGACTCCTGGTTCCAGACCCCAGGGTCTAGACTCCTGGTTCCAGACTCCTGGTTCCAGACCTCTGGTTCCAGACCTCTGGTTCCAGACTCCATGTTCCAGACTCCAGGTTCCAGACCCCAGGTTCCAGACCTCTGGTTCAAGTTGCCTGGTTTGATACTCCAGGTTCCAGACTCCTGGTTCAGGACTCCTGGTTCCAGACGTCTGGTTCCAGACCTGTGCTTCCAGACCTCTGGTTCCAGCCCTCTTGTTCCAGACTCCTGGTTCCAGACTGCTGGTTCCAGCCCTCTGGTTTCAGACCCCTGGTTCCAGACCCCTGGTTCCAGACTCCTGGTTCCAGACCTCTGGTTCCAGACCCCTGGTTCAAGACTCCTGGTTCCAGACTCCTGGTTCCAAACCCCTGGTTCCAAACCCCTGGTTCCAGACCCCCGGTTCCAGACGCCTGGTTCCAGACTCCAGGTTCCAGACCCCTGGTTCCAGAACTCTTGTTCCAGACCTCTGGTTTGATACTCCTTGTTCCAGACGTCTGGTTCCAGACCTGTGGTTCCAGACCTCTGGTTCCAAGCCCCTGGTTCCGAACCCCTGGTTCCAGACTCCAGTTTCCAGACCTAAGGTTCCAGACCTCTGGTTCCAGACCTCTGGTTCCATACTCCTGGTTCCAGACTCCAGGTTCCAGACCACTGGTTCCAGACCTCTTGGTCAAGACCTCTGGTTCCACGCTCCTGGATCCAGCCCTCTGGTTCCAGAATCCTGGTTCCAGACCTCAGGTTCCAGACTCCTGGTTCCAGACTCCTTGTACCAGATCTCTGGTTTCAGACTCCTGGTTCCAGACTCCTGGTTCCAGGCCTCAGGTTCCAGACTCCTGGTTCCAGACCTCTGTTTCCAGACCTCTGGTTCCAGACTCCTGGTTCCAGACTCCTCGTTCCAGACCCCTGGTTCCAGACCTCTGGTTCCAGACTCCTGGTTCAAGACTCCAGGTTCAGGACCCCAGGTTCCAGACCTCTGGTTCCAGACTCCTGGTTCCAGACCTCTGGTTCCAGACTCCATGTTCCAGACCCCAGGTTCCAGACCTCTTGTTCCAGACCTCTGATTTGATACTCCATGTTCCAGACTCCTGGTTCAGGACTCCTGGTTCCAGATCTCTGGTTCCAGACCTGTGGTTCCAGACCTCTGGTTCCAGCCCTCTGGTTCCAGACTCCTGGTTCCAGACTCCTGGTTCCAGTCCTCTGGTTTCAGACCCCTGGTTCAAGCCCTCTGGTTCCAGACCCCTTGTTCCAGATTCCTGGTTCCAGACTCCTGGTTCCAGACCCCTGGTTCCAGACCCCCGGTTCCAGACTCCTTTTTTAAGACTCCAGGTTCCAAACCCCTGGTTCCAGACCTCTGGTGGCAGACCTCTGGTTCCAAGCCCCTTGTTCCGAGCCTCTGGTTCCAGACTCCAGGTTCCAGACCCAAGGTTCCAGACCTCTGGTTCCAGACCTCTGGTTCCAGACTCCATGTTCCAGACCCCAGGTTCCAGACCCCAGGTTCCAGACCTCTTGTTCCAGACCTCTGATTTGATACTCCATGTTCCAGACTCCTGGTTCAAGACTCCTGGTTCCAGATCTCTGGTTCCAGACCTGTGGTTCCAGACCTCTGGTTCCAGCCCTCTGGTTCCAGACTCCTGGTTCCAGACTCCTGGTTCCAGTCCTCTGGTTTCAGACCCCTGGTTCAAGCCCTCTGGTTCCAGACCCCTTGTTCCAGATTCCTGGTTCCAGACTCCTGGTTCCAGACCCCTGGTTCCAGACCCCCGGTTCCAGACTCCTTTTTTAAGACTCCAGGTTCCAAACCCCTGGTTCCAGACCTCTGGTTGCAGACCTCTGGTTCCAAGCCCCTGGTTCCGAGCCTCTGGTTCCAGACTCCAGGTTCCAGACCCAAGGTTCCAGACCTCTGGTTCCAAACCTCAGGTTCCAGACCTCTGGTTCAAGATGCCTGGTTTGATACTCCAGGTTCCAGACTCCTGGTTCAGGACTCCTGGTTCCAGACGTCTGGTTCCAGACCTGTGGTTCCAGACCTCTGGTTCCAGCCCTCTTGTTCCAGACTCCTGGTTCCAGACTGCTGGTTCCAGCCCTCTGGTTTCAGACCCCTGGTTTCAGACCCCTGGTTCAAGCCCTCTGGTTCCAGACCCCTGGTTCCAGACTCCTGGTTCCAGACCTCTGTTTCCAGACCCCTGGTTCCAGACCCCTGGTTCCAGACCCCTGGTTCCAGACTCCTGGTTCCAGACTCCTGGTTCCAAACCCCTGGTTACAGACCCCCGGTTCCAGACGCCTGGTTCCAGACTCCAGGTTCCAGACCCCTGGTTCCAGAACTCTTGTTCCAGACCTCTGGTTTGATACTCCTGGTTCCAGACGTCTGGTTCCAGACCTGTGGTTCCAGACCTCTGGTTCCAAGCCCCTGGTTCCGAACCCCTGGTTCCAGACTCCAGGTTCCAGACCTAAGGTTCCAGACCTCTGGTTCCAGACCTCTGGTTCCATACTCCTGGTTCCAGACTCCAGGTTCCAGACTCCTGGTTCCAGACCTCTTGGTCAAGACCTCTGGTTCCACGCTCCTGGTTCCAGCCCTCTGGTTCCAGAATCCTGGTTCCAGACCTCAGGTTCCAGACTCCTGGTTCTAGACTCCTTGTTCCAGATCTCTGGTTTCAGACTCCTGGTTCCAGACTCCTGGTTCCAGACCTCAGGTTCCAGACTCCTGGTTCGAGACCTCTGTTTCCAGACCTCTGGTTCCAGACTCCTGGTTCCAGACTCCTCGTTCCAGACCCCTGGTTCCAGACCTCTGGTTCCAGACTCCTGGTTCCAGACTCCTCGTTCCAGACCCCTGGTTCCAGACCCCGGGTTCCAGACTCCTGGTTCTAGACTCCAGGTTCAGGACCCCAGGTTCCAGACCTCTGGTTCCAGACCTCTGGTTCCAGACTCCTGGTTCCAGACCTCTGGTTCCAGACTCCATGTTCCAGACCCCAGGTTCCAGACCCCAGGTTCCAGACCTCTTGTTCCAGACCTCTGATTTGATACTCCATGTTCCAGACTCCTGGTTCAGGACTCCTGGTTCCAGACGTCTGGTTCCAGACCTGTGGTTCCAGACCTCTGGTTCCAGCCCTCTTGTTCCAGACTCCTGGTTCCAGACTGCTGGTTCCAGCCCTCTGGTTTCAGACCCCTTGTTTCAGACCCCTGGTTCAAGCCCTCTGGTTCCAGACCCCTGGTTCCAGACTCCTGGTTCCAGACCTCTGTTTCCAGACCCCTGGTTCCAGACCCCTGGTTCCAGACCCCTGTTTCCAGACTCCTGGTTCCAGACTCCTGGTTCCAAACCCCTGGTTACAGACCCCCGGTTCCAGACGCCTGGTTCCAGACTCCAGGTTCCAGACCCCTGGTTCCAGAACTCTTGTTCCAGACCTCTGGTTTGATACTCCTGGTTCCAGACGTCTGGTTCCAGACCTGTGGTTCCAGACCTCTGGTTCCAAGCCCCTGGTTCCGAACCCCTGGTTCCAGACTCCAGGTTCCAGACCTAAGGTTCCAGACCTCTGGTTCCAGACCTCTGGTTCCATACTCCTGGTTCCAGACTCCAGGTTCCAGACTCCTGGTTCCAGACCTCTTGGTCAAGACCTCTGGTTCCACGCTCCTGGTTCCAGCCCTCTGGTTCCAGAATCCTGGTTCCAGACCTCAGGTTCCAGACTCCTGGTTCCAGACTCCTTGTTCCAGATCTCTGGTTTCAGACTCCTGGTTCCAGACTCCTGGTTCCAGACCTCAGGTTCCAGACTCCTGGTTCGAGACCTCTGTTTCCAGACCTCTGGTTCCAGACTCCTGGTTCCAGACTCCTCGTTCCAGACCCCTGGTTCCAGACCTCTGGTTCCAGACTCCTGGTTCCAGACTCCTCGTTCCAGACCCCTGGTTCCAGACCCCGGGTTCCAGACTCCTGGTTCTAGACTCCAGGTTCAGGACCCCAGGTTCCAGACCTCTGGTTCCAGACCTCTGGTTCCAGACTCCTGGTTCCTGACCTCTGGTTCCAGACTCCATGTTCCAGACCCCAGGTTCCAGACCCCAGGTTCCAGACCTCTTGTTCCAGACCTCTGATTTGATACTCCATGTTCCAGACTCCTGGTTCAGGACTCCTGGTTCCAGATCTCTGGTTCCAGACCTGTGGTTCCAGACCTCTGGTTCCAGCCCTCTGGTTCCAGACTCCTGGTTCCAGACTCCTGGTTCCAGTCCTCTGGTTTCAGACCCCTGGTTCAAGCCCTCTGGTTCCAGACCCCTTGTTCCAGATTCCTGGTTCCAGACTCCTGGTTCCAGACCCCTGGTTCCAGACCCCCGGTTCCAGACTCCTTTTTTAAGACTCCAGGTTCCAAACCCCTGGTTCCAGACCTCTGGTTGCAGACCTCTGGTTCCAAGCCCCTGGTTCCGAGCCTCTGGTTCCAGACTCCAGGTTCCAGACCCAAGGTTCCAGACCTCTGGTTCCAGACCTCAGGTTCCAGACCTCTGGTTCCAGACCCCTGGTTCCATACTCCTGGTTCCAGACCCCTGGTTCCAGACCCCTGGTTCCAGACCCCTGGTTCCAGACTCCTGGTTCCAAACCCCTGGTTCCAGACCCCCGGTTCCAGACTCCTGGTTCCAGACTCCTGGTTCCAAACCCCTGGTTCCAGACCCCCGGTTCCAGACGCCTGGTTCCAGACTCCAGGTTCCAGACCCCTGGTTCCAGAACTCTTGTTCCAGACCTCTGGTTTGATACTCCTGCTTCCAGACCTCTGGTTCCAAGCCCCTGGTTCCGAACCCCTGGTTCCAGACTCCAGGTTCCAGACCTAAGGTTCCAGACCTCTGGTTCCATACTCCTGGTTCCAGACTCCAGGTTCCAGACTCCTGGTTCCAGACCTCTTGGTCAAGACCTCTGGTTCCACGCTCCTGGTTCCAGCCCTCTGGTTCCAGCCCTCTGGTTACAGCCCTCAGGTTCCAGACTCCTGGTTCCAGACTCCTTGTTCCAGATCTCTGGTTTCAGACTCCTGGTTCCAGACTCCTGGTTCCAGACCTCAGGTTCCAGACTCCTGGTTCGAGACCTCTGTTTCCAGACCTCTGGTTCCAGACTCCTGGTTCCAGACTCCTCGTTCCAGACCCCTGGTTCCAGACCTCTGGTTCCAGACTCCTGGTTCCAGACTCCTCGTTCCAGACCCCTGGTTCCAGACCCCGGGTTCCAGACTCCTGGTTCTAGACTCCAGGTTCAGGACCCCAGGTTCCAGACCTCTGGTTCCAGACCTCTGGTTCCAGACTCCTGGTTCCAGACCTCTGGTTCCAGACTCCATGTTCCAGACCCCAGGTTCCAGACCCCAGGTTCCAGACCTCTTGTTCCAGACCTCTGATTTGATACTCCATGTTCCAGACTCCTGGTTCAGGACTCCTGGTTCCAGATCTCTGGTTCCAGACCTGTGGTTCCAGACCTCTGGTTCCAGCCCTCTGGTTCCAGACTCCTGGTTCCAGACTCCTGGTTCCAGTCCTCTGGTTTCAGACCCCTGGTTTCATCCCTCTGGTTCCAGACCCCTTGTTCCAGATTCCTGGTTCCAGACTCCTGGTTCCAGACCCCTGGTTCCAGACCCCCGGTTCCAGACTCCTTTTTTAAGACTCCAGGTTCCAAACCCCTGGTTCCAGACCTCTGGTTGCAGACCTCTGGTTCCAAGCCCCTGGTTCCGAGCCTCTGGTTCCAGACTCCAGGTTCCAGACCCAAGGTTCCAGACCTCTGGTTCCAGACCTCAGGTTCCAGACCTCTGGTTCCAAACCCCTGGTTCCATACTCCTGGTTCCAGACCCCTGGTTCCAGACCCCTGGTTCCAGACCCCTGGTTCCAGACTCCTGGTTCCAAACCCCTGGTTCCAGACCCCCGGTTCCAGACTCCTGGTTCCAGACTCCTGGTTCCAAACCCCTGGTTCCAGACCCCCGGTTCCAGACGCCTGGTTCCAGACTCCAGGTTCCAGACCCCTGGTTCCAGAACTCTTGTTCCAGACCTCTGGTTTGATACTCCTGCTTCCAGACCTCTGGTTCCAAGCCCCTGGTTCCGAACCCCTGGTTCCAGACTCCAGGTTCCAGACCTAAGGTTCCAGACCTCTGGTTCCATACTCCTGGTTCCAGACTCCAGGTTCCAGACTCCTGGTTCCAGACCTCTTGGTCAAGACCTCTGGTTCCACGCTCCTGGTTCCAGCCCTCTGGTTCCAGCCCTCTGGTTACAGCCCTCTGGTTCCAGACTCCTGGTTAAAGTCCTCTGGTTTCAGACTCCTGGTTCCAGACCTCTGGTTGCAGACCTCTGGTTCCAAGCCCCTGGTTCCGAGCCCCTGGTTCCAGACTCCTGGTTCCAGACCCAAGGTTCCAGACCTCAGGTTCCAGCCCTCTGGTTCCAGACCCCTTGTTCCAGACTCCTGGTTCCAGACTCCTGGTTCCAGACCCCTGGTTCCAGACCCCCGGTTCCAGACTCCTGGTTTTAGACTCCAGGTTCCAAACCCCTGGTTCCAGACCTCTGGTTGCAGACCTCTGGTTCCAAGCCCCTGGTTCCGAGCCCCTGGTTCCAGACTCCAGGTTCCAGACCCAAGGTTCCAGACCTCTGGTTCCAGACCTCAGGTTCCAGACCCCTGGTTCCATACTCCTGGTTCAAGACTCCTGTTTCCAGACCTCTGGTTCCATACTCCTGGTTCCAGACTCCTGGTTCCAGACCTCTGGTTCCAGACTCCATGTTCCAGAAGCCAGGTTCCAGAACCCAGGTTCCAGACCTCTGGTACCAGACCTCTGATTTGATACTCCATGTTCCAGACTCCTGGTTCAGGACTCCTGGTTCCAGATCTCTTGTTCCAGACCTGTGGTTCCAGACCTCTGGTTCCAGCCCTCTGGTTCCAGACTCCTGGTTCCAGTCCTCTGGTTTCAGACCCCTGGTTCAAGCCCTCTAGTTCCAGACCCCTTGTTCCAGACCCCTGGTTGCAGACCTGTGGTTCCAGACCTCTGGTTCCAGCCCTCTGGTTCCAGACTCCTGGTTCCAGACTCCTGGTTCCAGTCCTCTGGTTTCAGACCCCTGGTTCCAGACCTCTGGTTGCAGACCTCTGGTTCCAAGCCCCTGGTTCCGAGCCCCTGGTTCCAGACTCCAGGTTCCAGACCCAAGGTTCCAGACCTCTGGTTCCAGACCTCAGGTTCCAGACCTCTGGTTCCAGACCCCTGGTTCCATACTCCTGGTTCAAAACTCCTGTTTCCAGACCTCTGGTTCCATACTCCTGGTTCCAGTCTCCAGGTTCCAGACTCCTGGTTCCAGACCTCTGGTTCAAGACCTCTGGTTCCACGCTCCTGGTTCCAGCCCTGTGGTTCCAGCCCTCTGGGTCCAGACTCCTGGTTCCAGACCCCTGGTTCCAGACCCCAAGTTCAAGAACTCTTGTTCCAAACCTCTGGTTTGATACTCCTGGTTCCAGACTCCTGGTTCAGGACTCCTGGTTCCAGACCTCTGGTTCCAGACCTGTGGTTCCAGACCTCTGGTTCCAGCCCTCTTGTTCCAGACTCCTGGTTCCAGCCCTCTGGTTCCAAAACTCAGGTTCCAGACTACTGGTTCCAGACTTTTTGTTTCAGATCTCTGGTTTCAGACTCCCTGTTCCAGACTCCTGGTTCCAGCCCTCTGGTTCCAGACTCCTGGTTCCAGTCCTCTGGTTTCAGACCCCTGGTTAAAGCCCTCTAGTTCCAGACCCCTTGTTCCAGACCCCTGGTTGCAGACCTGTGGTTCCAGACCTCTGGTTCCAGCCCTCTGGTTCCAGACTCCTGGTTCCAGACTCCTGGTTCCAGTCCTCTGGTTTCAGACCCCTGGTTCCAGACCTCTGGTTGCAGACCTCTGGTTCCAAGCCCCTGGTTCCGAGCCCCTGGTTCCAGACTCCAGGTTCCAGACCCAAGGTTCCAGACCTCTGGTTCCAGACCTCAGGTTCCAGACCTCTGGTTCCAGACCCCTGGTTCCATACTCCTGGTTCAAAACTCCTGTTTCCAGACCTCTGGTTCCATACTCCTGGTTCCAGTCTCCAGGTTCCAGACTCCTGGTTCCAGACCTCTGGTTCAAGACCTCTGGTTCCACGCTCCTGGTTCCTGCCCTGTGGTTCCAGCCCTCTGAGTCCAGACTCCTGGTTCCAGACTCCTGGTTCCAGACCCCTGGTTCCAGACCCCCGGTTCCAGACTCCTTTTTTAAGACTCCAGGTTCCAAACCCCTGGTTCCAGACCTCTGGTTGCAGACCTCTGGTTCCAAGCCCCTGGTTCCGAGCCTCTGGTTCCAGACTCCAGGTTCCAGACCCAAGGTTCCAGACCTCTGGTTCCAGACCTCAGGTTCCAGACCTCTGGTTCCAAACCCCTGGTTCCATACTCCTGGTTCCAGACCCCTGGTTCCAGACCCCTGGTTCCAGACCCCTGGTTCCAGACTCCTGGTTCCAAACCCCTGGTTCCAGACCCCCGGTTCCAGACTCCTGGTTCCAGACTCCTGGTTCCAAACCCCTGGTTCCAGACCCCCGGTTCCATACGCCTGGTTCCAGACTCCAGGTTCCAGACCCCTGGTTCCAGAACTCTTGTTCCAGACCTCTGGTTTGATACTCCTGCTTCCAGACCTCTGGTTCCAAGCCCCTGGTTCCGAACCCCTGGTTCCAGACTCCAGGTTCCAGACCTAAGGTTCCAGACCTCTGGTTCCATACTCCTGGTTCCAGACTCCAGGTTCCAGACTCCTGGTTCCAGACCTCTTGGTCAAGACCTCTGGTTCCACGCTCCTGGTTCCAGCCCTCTGGTTCCAGCCCTCTGGTTACAGCCCTCTGGTTCCAGACTCCTGGTTAAAGTCCTCTGGTTTCAGACCCCTGGTTCCAGACCTCTGGTTGCAGACCTCTGGTTCCAAGCCCCTGGTTCCGAGCCCCTGGTTCCAGACTCCTGGTTCCAGACCCAAGGTTCCAGACCTCAGGTTCCAGCCCTCTGGTTCCAGACCCCTTGTTCCAGACTCCTGGTTCCAGACTCCTGGTTCCAGACCCCTGGTTCCAGACCCCCGGTTCCAGACTCCTGGTTTTAGACTCCAGGTTCCAAACCCCTGGTTCCAGACCTCTGGTTGCAGACCTCTGGTTCCAAGCCCCTGGTTCCGAGCCCCTGGTTCCAGACTCCAGGTTCCAGACCCAAGGTTCCAGACCTCTGGATCCAGACCTCAGGTTCCAGACCCCTGGTTCCATACTCCTGGTTCAAGACTCCTGTTTCCAGACCTCTGGTTCCATACTCCTGGTTCCAGACTCCTGGTTCCAGACCTCTGGTTCCAGACTCCATGTTCCAGAAGCCAGGTTCCAGAACCCAGGTTCCAGACCTCTGGTACCAGACCTCTGATTTGATACTCCATGTTCCAGACTCCTGGTTCAGGACTCCTGGTTCCAGATCTCTTGTTCCAGACCTGTGGTTCCAGACCTCTGGTTCCAGCCCTCTGGTTCCAGACTCCTGGTTCCAGTCCTCTGGTTTCAGACCCCTGGTTCAAGCCCTCTAGTTCCAGACCCCTTGTTCCAGACCCCTGGTTGCAGACCTGTGGTTCCAGACCTCTGGTTCCAGCCCTCTGGTTCCAGACTCCTGGTTCCAGACTCCTGGTTCCAGTCCTCTGGTTTCAGACCCCTGGTTCCAGACCTCTGGTTGCAGACCTCTGGTTCCAAGCCCCTGGTTCCGAGCCCCTGGTTCCAGACTCCAGGTTCCAGACCCAAGGTTCCAGACCTCTGGTTCCAGACCTCAGGTTCCAGACCTCTGGTTCCAGACCCCTGGTTCCATACTCCTGGTTCAAAACTCCTGTTTCCAGACCTCTGGTTCCATACTCCTGGTTCCAGTCTCCAGGTTCCAGACTCCTGGTTCCAGACCTCTGGTTCAAGACCTCTGGTTCCACGCTCCTGGTTCCAGCCCTGTGGTTCCAGCCCTCTGGGTCCAGACTCCTGGTTCCAGACCCCTGGTTCCAGACCCCAAGTTCAAGAACTCTTGTTCCAAACCTCTGGTTTGATACTCCTGGTTCCAGACTCCTGGTTCAGGACTCCTGGTTCCAGACCTCTGGTTCCAGACCTGTGGTTCCAGACCTCTGGTTCCAGCCCTCTTGTTCCAGACTCCTGGTTCCAGCCCTCTGGTTCCAAAACTCAGGTTCCAGACTACTGGTTCCAGACTTTTTGTTTCAGATCTCTGGTTTCAGACTCCCTGTTCCAGACTCCTGGTTCCAGCCCTCTGGTTCCAGACTCCTGGTTCCAGTCCTCTGGTTTCAGACCCGTGGTTAAAGCCCTCTAGTTCCAGACCCCTTGTTCCAGACCCCTGGTTGCAGACCTGTGGTTCCAGACCTCTGGTTCCAGCCCTCTGGTTCCAGACTCCTGGTTCCAGACTCCTGGTTCCAGTCCTCTGGTTTCAGACCCCTGGTTCCAGACCTCTGGTTGCAGACCTCTGGTTCCAAGCCCCTGGTTCCGAGCCCCTGGTTCCAGACTCCAGGTTCCAGACCCAAGGTTCCAGACCTCTGGTTCCAGACCTCAGGTTCCAGACCTCTGGTTCCAGACCCCTGGTTCCATACTCCTGGTTCAAAACTCCTGTTTCCAGACCTCTGGTTCCATACTCCTGGTTCCAGTCTCCAGGTTCCAGACTCCTGGTTCCAGACCTCTGGTTCAAGACCTCTGGTTCCACGCTCCTGGTTCCTGCCCTGTGGTTCCAGCCCTCTGAGTCCAGACTCCTGGTTCCAGACCCCTGGTTCCAGACCCCAAGTTCAAGAACTCTTGTTCCAAACCTCTGGTTTGATACTCCTGGTTCCAGACTCCTGGTACAGGACACCTAGTTCCAGACCTCTGGTTCCAGACCTGTGGTTCCAGACCTCTGGTTCCAGCCCTCTTGTTCCAGACTCCTGGTTCCAGCCCTCTGGTTCCAAAACTCAGGTTCCAGACTACTGGTTCCAGACTTTTTGTTTCAGATATCTGGTTTCAGACTCCCTGTTCCAGACTCCTGGTTCCAGACTCCTGGTTCCAGACCCCTGGTTCCAGACCCCCGGTTCCAGACTCCTGGTTTTAGACTCCAGGTTCCAAACCCCTGGTTCCAGACCTCTGGTTGCAGACCTCTGGTTCCAAGCCCCTGGTTCCGAGCCCCTGGTTCCAGACTCCAGGTTCCAGACCCAAGGTTCCAGACCTCTGGTTCCAGACCTCAGGTTCCAGACCCCTGGTTCCATACTCCTGGTTCAAGACTCCTGTTTCCAGACCTCTGGTTCCATACTCCTGGTTCCAGACTCCTGGTTCCAGACCTCTGGTTCCAGACTCCATGTTCCAGAAGCCAGGTTCCAGAACCCAGGTTCCAGACCTCTGGTACCAGACCTCTGATTTGATACTCCATGTTCCAGACTCCTGGTTCAGGACTCCTGGTTCCAGATCTCTTGTTCCAGACCTGTGGTTCCAGACCTCTGGTTCCAGCCCTCTGGTTCCAGACTCCTGGTTCCAGTCCTCTGGTTTCAGACCCCTGGTTCAAGCCCTCTAGTTCCAGACCCCTTGTTCCAGACCCCTGGTTGCAGACCTGTGGTTCCAGACCTCTGGTTCCAGCCCTCTGGTTCCAGACTCCTGGTTCCAGACTCCTGGTTCCAGTCCTCTGGTTTCAGACCCCTGGTTCCAGACCTCTGGTTGCAGACCTCTGGTTCCAAGCCCCTGGTTCCGAGCCCCTGGTTCCAGACTCCAGGTTCCAGACCCAAGGTTCCAGACCTCTGGTTCCAGACCTCAGGTTCCAGACCTCTGGTTCCAGACCCCTGGTTCCATACTCCTGGTTCAAAACTCCTGTTTCCAGACCTCTGGTTCCATACTCCTGGTTCCAGTCTCCAGGTTCCAGACTCCTGGTTCCAGACCTCTGGTTCAAGACCTCTGGTTCCACGCTCCTGGTTCCAGCCCTGTGGTTCCAGCCCTCTGGGTCCAGACTCCTGGTTCCAGACCCCTGGTTCCAGACCCCAAGTTCAAGAACTCTTGTTCCAAACCTCTGGTTTGATACTCCTGGTTCCAGACTCCTGGTTCAGGACTCCTGGTTCCAGACCTCTGGTTCCAGACCTGTGGTTCCAGACCTCTGGTTCCAGCCCTCTTGTTCCAGACTCCTGGTTCCAGCCCTCTGGTTCCAAAACTCAGGTTCCAGACTACTGGTTCCAGACTTTTTGTTTCAGATCTCTGGTTTCAGACTCCCTGTTCCAGACTCCTGGTTCCAGCCCTCTGGTTCCAGACTCCTGGTTCCAGTCCTCTGGTTTCAGACCCCTGGTTAAAGCCCTCTAGTTCCAGACCCCTTGTTCCAGACCCCTGGTTGCAGACCTGTGGTTCCAGACCTCTGGTTCCAGCCCTCTGGTTCCAGACTCCTGGTTCCAGACTCCTGGTTCCAGTCCTCTGGTTTCAGACCCCTGGTTCCAGACCTCTGGTTGCAGACCTCTGGTTCCAAGCCCCTGGTTCCGAGCCCCTGGTTCCAGACTCCAGGTTCCAGACCCAAGGTTCCAGACCTCTGGTTCCAGACCTCAGGTTCCAGACCTCTGGTTCCAGACCCCTGGTTCCATACTCCTGGTTCAAAACTCCTGTTTCCAGACCTCTGGTTCCATACTCCTGGTTCCAGTCTCCAGGTTCCAGACTCCTGGTTCCAGACCTCTGGTTCAAGACCTCTGGTTCCACGCTCCTGGTTCCTGCCCTGTGGTTCCAGCCCTCTGAGTCCAGACTCCTGGTTCCAGACCCCTGGTTCCAGACCCCAAGTTCAAGAACTCTTGTTCCAAACCTCTGGTTTGATACTCCTGGTTCCAGACTCCTGGTACAGGACACCTAGTTCCAGACCTCTGGTTCCAGACCTGTGGTTCCAGACCTCTGGTTCCAGCCCTCTTGTTCCAGACTCCTGGTTCCAGCCCTCTGGTTCCAAAACTCAGGTTCCAGACTACTGGTTCCAGACTTTTTGTTTCAGATATCTGGTTTCAGACTCCCTGTTCCAGACTCCTGGTTCCAGACCTCAGGTTCCAGACCTCTGGTTGCAGACCTCTGGTTCCAAGCCCCTGGTTCCGAGCCTCTGGTTCCAGACTCCAGGTTCCAGACCCAAGGTTCCAGACCTCTGGTTCCAGACCTAAGGTTCCAGACCTCTGGTTCCAGACCCCTGGTTCCATACTCCTGGTTCCAGACCCCTGGTTCCAGACCCCTGGTTCCAGACCCCTGGTTCCAGACCCCTGGTTCCAGACTCCTGGTTCCAGACTCCTGGTTCCAAACCCCTGGTTCCAGACCCCCGGTTCCAGACTCCTGGTTCCAGACTCCTGGTTCCAAACCCCTGGTTCCAGACCCCCGGTTCCAGACGCCTGGTTCCAGACTCCAGGTTCCAGACCCCTGGTTCCAGAACTCTTGTTCCAGACCTCTGGTTTGATACTCCTGGTTCCAGACGTCTGGTTCCAGACCTGTGCTTCCAGACCTCTGGTTCCAAGCCCCTGGTTCCGAACCCCTGGTTCCAGACTCCAGGTTCCAGACCTAAGGTTCCAGACCTCTGGTTCCAGACCTCTGGTTCCATACTCCTGGTTCCAGACTCCAGGTTCCAGACTCCTGGTTCCAGACATCTTGGTCAAGACCTCTGGTTCCACGCTCCTGGTTCCAGCCCTCTGGTTCCAGCCCTCTGGTTACAGCCCTCTGGTTCCAGACTCCTGGTTAGAGTCCTCTGGTTTCAGACCCCTGGTTCCAGACCTCTGGTTGCAGACCTCTGGTTCCAAGCCCCTGGTTCCGAGCCCCTGGTTCCAGACTCCTGGTTCCAGACCCAAGGTTCCAGACCTCAGGTTCCAGCCCTCTGGTTCCAGACCCCTTGTTCCAGACTCCTGGTTCCAGACTCCTGGTTCCAGACCCCTGGTTCCAGACCCCCGGTTCCAGACTCCTGGTTTTAGACTCCAGGTTCCAAACCCCTGGTTCCAGACCTCTGGTTGCAGACCTCTGGTTCCAAGCCCCTGGTTCCGAGCCCCTGGTTCCAGACTCCAGGTTCCAGACCCAAGGTTCCAGACCTCTGGTTCCAGACCTCAGGTTCCAGACCCCTGGTTCCATACTCCTGGTTCAAGACTCCTGTTTCCAGACCTCTGGTTCCATACTCCTGGTTCCAGACTCCTGGTTCCAGACCTCTGGTTCCAGACTCCATGTTCCAGAAGCCAGGTTCCAGAACCCAGGTTCCAGACCTCTGGTACCAGACCTCTGATTTGATACTCCATGTTCCAGACTCCTGGTTCAGGACTCCTGGTTCCAGATCTCTTGTTCCAGACCTGTGGTTCCAGACCTCTGGTTCCAGCCCTCTGGTTCCAGACTCCTGGTTCCAGTCCTCTCGTTTCAGACCCCTGGTTCAAGCCCTCTAGTTCCAGACCCCTGGTTGCAGACCTGTGGTTCCAGACCTCTGGTTCCAGCCCTCTGGTTCCAGACTCCTGGTTCCAGACTCCTGGTTCCAGTCCTCTGGTTTCAGACCCCTGGTTCCAGACCTCTGGTTGCAGACCTCTGGTTCCAAGCCCCTGGTTCCGAGCCCCTGGTTCCAGACTCCAGGTTCCAGACCCAAGGTTCCAGACCTCTGGTTCCAGACCTCAGGTTCCAGACCTCTGGTTCCAGACCCCTGGTTCCATACTCCTGGTTCAAAACTCCTGTTTCCAGACCTCTGGTTCCATACTCCTGGTTCCAGTCTCCAGGTTCCAGACTCCTGGTTCCAGACCTCTGGTTCAAGACCTCTGGTTCCACGCTCCTGGTTCCAGCCCTGTGGTTCCAGCCCTCTGGGTCCAGACTCCTGGTTCCAGACCCCTGGTTCCAGACCCCAAGTTCAAGAACTCTTGTTCCAAACCTCTGGTTTGATACTCCTGGTTCCAGACTCCTGGTTCAGGACTCCTGGTTCCAGACCTCTGGTTCCAGACCTGTGGTTCCAGACCTCTGGTTCCAGCCCTCTTGTTCCAGACTCCTGGTTCCAGCCCTCTGGTTCCAAAACTCAGGTTCCAGACTACTGGTTCCAGACTTTTTGTTTCAGATCTCTGGTTTCAGACTCCCTGTTCCAGACTCCTGGTTCCAGCCCTCTGGTTCCAGACTCCTGGTTCCAGTCCTCTGGTTTCAGACCCCTGGTTAAAGCCCTCTAGTTCCAGACCCCTTGTTCCAGACCCCTGGTTGCAGACCTGTGGTTCCAGACCTCTGGTTCCAGCCCTCTGGTTCCAGACTCCTGGTTCCAGACTCCTGGTTCCAGTCCTCTGGTTTCAGACCCCTGGTTCCAGACCTCTGGTTGCAGACCTCTGGTTCCAAGCCCCTGGTTCCGAGCCCCTGGTTCCAGACTCCAGGTTCCAGACCCAAGGTTCCAGACCTCAGGTTCCAGACCTCTGGTTCCAGACCCCTGGTTCCATACTCCTGGTTCAAAACTCCTGTTTCCAGACCTCTGGTTCCATACTCCTGGTTCCAGTCTCCAGGTTCCAGACTCCTGGTTCCAGACCTCTGGTTCAAGACCTCTGGTTCCACGCTCCTGGTTCCTGCCCTGTGGTTCCAGCCCTCTGGGTCCAGACTCCTGGTTCCAGACCCCTGGTTCCAGACCCCAAGTTCAAGAACTCTTGTTCCAAACCTCTGGTTTGATACTCCTGGTTCCAGACTCCTGGTACAGGACACCTAGTTCCAGACCTCTGGTTCCAGACCTGTGGTTCCAGACCTCTGGTTCCAGCCCTCTTGTTCCAGACTCCTGGTTCCAGCCCTCTGGTTCCAAAACTCAGGTTCCAGACTACTGGTTCCAGACTTTTTGTTTCAGATATCTGGTTTCAGACTCCCTGTTCCAGACTCCTGGTTCCAGACCTCAGGTTCCAGACCTCTGGTTCCAGACTCGTGGTTCCAGACTCATGGTTCCAGACCTCTGGTTCCAGACTCCTGGTTCCAGACCTCTGGTTCCAGACCTCTGGTTCCAGACTCCTGGTTCCAGACCCCTGGTTCCAGACCCCGGGTTCCAGACTACTGGTTCTAGACTCCAGGTTCCGGACCCCAGGTTCCAGACCTCTGGTTCCAGACTCCTTGTTCCAGACCTCTGGTTCCAGACTCGTGGTTCCAGACTCCTGGTTTCAGACTCCTGGTTCCAGACCTCTGGTTCCAGACTCCTGGTTCCAGACCTCTGGTTCCAGACCTCTGGTTCCAGACTCCTGGTTCCAGACTCCTCGTTCCAGACCCCCGGTTCCAGACCCCGTGTTCCAGACTCCTGGTTCTAGACTCCAGGTTCCGGACCCCAGGTTCCAGACCTCTGGTTCCAGACTTCTGGTTCCAGACCTCTGGTTCCAGACTCCATGTTCCAGACCCCAGGTTCCAGACCCCAGGTTCCAGACCTCTGGTTTCAGACCTCTGATTTGATACTCCATGTTCCAGACTCCTGGTTCAGGACTCCTGGTTCCAGATCTCTGGTTCCAGACCTGTGTTTC
>NW_027634787.1:0-73000 GCF_933228915.1 Telmatherina bonti
TGCAGGTCTCTGCTTTATTATAATGTTATTTACTGTTTACCTGCAGGTCTGCTTTATTATAATGTTATTTACTGTTTACCTGCAGGTCTCTGCTTTATTATAATGTTATTTACTGTTTACCTGCAGGTCTCTGCTTTATTATAATGTTATTTACTGTTTACCTGCAGGTCTCTGCTTTATTATAATGTTATTTACTGTTTACCTGCAGGTCTGCTTTATTATAATGTTATTTACTGTTTACCTGCAGGTCTCTGCTTTATTATAATGTTATTTACTGTTTACCTGCAGGTCTCTGCTTTATTATAATGTTATTTACTGTTTACCTGCAGGTCTGCTTTATTATAATGTTATTTACTTTTTACCTGCAGGTCTCTGCTTTATTATAATGTTATTTACTGTTTACCTGCAGGTCTGCTTTATTATAATGTTATTTACTGTTTACCTGCAGGTCTCTGCTTTATTATAATGTTATTTACTGTTTACCTGCAGGTCTGCTTTATTATAATGTTATTTACTGTTTACCTGCAGGTCTCTGCTTTATTATAATGTTATTTACTGTTTACCTGCAGGTCTGCTTTATTATAATGTTATTTACTGTTTACCTGCAGGTCTCTGCTTTATTATAATGTTATTTACTGTTTACCTGCAGGTCTGCTTTATTATAATATTTACTGTTTACCTGCAGGTCTCTGCTTTATTATAATGTTATTTACTGTTTACCTGCAGGTCTCTGCTTTATTATAATGTTATTTACTGTTTACCTGCAGGTCTCTGCTTTATTATAATGTTATTTACTGTTTACCTGCAGGTCTGCTTTATTATAATGTTATTTACTGTTTACCTGCAGGTCTGCTTTATTATAATGTTATTTACTGTTTACCTGCAGGTCTCTGCTTTATTATAATGTTATTTACTGTTTACCTGCAGGTCTGCTTTATTATAATGTTATTTACTGTTTACCTGCAGGTCTCTGTTTTATTATAATGTTATTTACTGTTTACCTGCAGGTCTGCTTTATTATAATGTTATTTACTGTTTACCTGCAGGTCTGCTTTATTATAATGTTATTTACTTTTTACCTGCAGGTCTGCTTTATTATAATGTTATTTACTGTTTACCTGCAGGTCTGCTTTATTATAATGTTATTTACTGTTTACCTGCAGGTCTCTGCTTTATTATAATGTTATTTACTGTTTACCTGCAGGTCTCTGCTTTATTATAATGTTATTTACTGTTTATCTGCAGGTCTGCTTTATTATAATGTTATTTACTGTTTACCTGCAGGTCTGCTTTATTATAATGTTATTTACTGTTTACCTGCAGGTCTGCTTTATTATAATGTTATTTACTGTTTACCTGCAGGCCTCTGCTTTATTATAATGTTATTTACTGTTTACCTGCAGGTCTCTGCTTTATTATAATGTTATTTACTGTTTATCTGCAGGTCTGCTTTATTATAATGTTATTTACTGTTTATCTGCAGGTCTGCTTTATTATAATGTTATTTACTGTTTACCTGCAGGTTTGCTTTATTATAATGTTATTTACTGTTTATCTGCAGGTCTGCTTTATTATAATGTTATTTACTGTTTACCTGCAGGTCTCTGCTTTATTATAATGTTATTTACTGTATACCTGCAGGTCTGCTTTATTATAATGTTATTTACTGTTTACCTGCAGGTCTGCTTTATTATAATGTTATTTACTGTTTACCTGCAGGTCTCTGCTTTATTATAATGTTATTTACTGTATACCTGCAGGTCTCTGCTTTATTATAATGTTATTTACTGTTTACCTGCAGGTCTCTGCTTTATTATAATGTTATTTACTGTTTACCTGCAGGTCTCTGCTTTATTATAATGTTATTTACTGTTTACCTGCAGGTCTCTGCTTTATTATAATGTTATTTACTGTTTACCTGCAGGTCTCTGCTTTATTATAATGTTATTTACTGTTTACCTGCAGGTCTGCTTTATTATAATGTTATTTACTGTTTACCTGCAGGTCTGCTTTATTATAATGTTATTTACTGTTTACCTGCAGGTCTGCTTTATTATAATGTTATTTACTGTTTACCTGCAGGTCTGTTTTATTATAATGTTATTTACTGTTTACCTGCAGGTCTCTGCTTTATTATAATGTTATTTACTGTTTACCTGCAGGTCTGCTTTATTATAATGTTATTTACTGTTTACCTGCAGGTCTGCTTTATTATAATGTTATTTACTGTTTACCTGCAGGTCTGCTTTATTATAATGTTATTTACTGTTTACCTGCAGGTCTCTACTTTATTATAATGTTATTTACTGTTTACCTGCAGGTCTCTGCTTTATTATAATGTTATTTACTGTTTACCTGCAGGTCTGCTTTATTATAATGTTATTTACTGTTTACCTGCAGGTCTGCTTTATTATAATGTTATTTACTGTTTACCTGCAGGTCTGCTTTATTATAATGTTATTTACTGTTTACCTGCAGGTCTCTGCTTTATTATAATGTTATTTACTGTTTACCCGCAGGTCTGCTTTATTATAATGTTATTTACTGTTTACCTGCAGGTCTGCTTTATTATAATGTTATTTACTGTTTACCTGCAGGTCTGCTTTATTATAATGTTATTTACTGTTTACCTGCAGGTCTCTGCTTTATTATAATGTTATTTACTGTTTACCTGCAGGTCTCTGCTTTATTATAATATTATTTACTGTTTACCTGCAGGTCTGCTTTATTATAATGTTATTTACTGTTTACCTGCAGGTCTGCTTTATTATAATGTTATTTACTGTTTACCTGCAGGTCTCTGCTTTATTATAATGTTATTTACTGTTTACCTGCAGGTCTATGCTTTATTATAATGTTATTTACTGTTTACCTGCAGGTCTGCTTTATTATAATGTTATTTACTGTTTACCTGCAGGTCTGCTTTATTATAATGTTATTTACTGTTTACCTGCAGGTCTCTGCTTTATTATAATGTTATTTACTGTTTACCTGCAGGTCTCTGCTTTATTATAATATTATTTACTGTTTACCTGCAGGTCTGCTTTATTATAATGTTATTTACTGTTTACCTGCAGGTCACTGCTTTATTATAATGTTATTTACTGTTTACCTGCAGGTCTGCTTTATTATAATGTTATTTACTGTTTACCTGCAGGTCTCTGCTTTATTATAATATTATTTACTGTTTACCTGCAGGTCTGCTTTATTATAATGTTATTTACTGTTTACCTGCAGGTCTCTGCTTTATTATAATGTTATTTACTGTTTACCTGCAGGTCTGCTTTATTATAATGTTATTTACTGTTTACCTGCAGGTCTCTGCTTTATTATAATGTTATTTACTGTTTACCTGCAGGTCTCTGCTTTATTATAATGTTATTTACTGTTTACCTGCAGGTCACTGCTTTATTATAATGTTATTTACTGTTTACCTGCAGGTCTGCTTTATTATAATGTTATTTACTGTTTACCTGCAGGTCTCTGCTTTATTATAATGTTATTTACTGTTTACCTGCAGGTCTCTGCTTTATTATAATGTTATTTACTGTTTACCTGCAGGTCTCTGCTTTATTATAATGTTATTTACTGTTTACCTGCAGGTCTGCTTTATTATAATGTTATTTACTGTTTATCTGCAGGTCTCCTTTATTATAATGTTATTTACTGTTTACCTGCAGGTCTGCTTTATTATAATGTTATTTACTGTTTACCTGCAGGTCTGCTTTATTATAATGTTATTTACTGTTTACCTGCAGGTCTGCTTTATTATAATGTTATTTACTGTTTATCTGCAGGTCTCTGCTTTATTATAATGTTATTTACTGTTTACCTGCAGGTCTGCTTTATTATAATGTTATTTACTGTTTACCTGCAGGTCTCTGCTTTATCATAATGTTATTTACTGTTTACCTGCAGGTCTGCTTTATTATAATGTTATTTACTGTTTACCTGCAGGTCTGCTTTATTATAATGTTATTTACTGTTTACCTGCAGGTCTCTGCTTTATTATAATGTTATTTACTGTTTACCTGCAGGTCCCTGCTTTATTATAATGTTATTTACTGTTTACCTGCAGGTCTGCTTTATTAAAATGTTATTTACTGTTTACCTGCAGGTCTCTGCTTTATTATAATGTTATTTACTGTTTACCTGCAGGTCTCTGCTTTATTATAATGTTATTTACTGTTTACCTGAAGTCTGCTTTATTATAATGTTATTTACTGTTTACCTGCAGGTCTGCTTTATTATAATGTTATTTACTGTTTACCTGCAGGTCTGCTTTATTATAATGTTATTTACTGTTTACCTGCAGGTCTGCTTTATTATAATGTTATTTACTGTTTACCTGCAGGTCTGCTTTATTATAATGTTATTTACTGTTTACCTGCAGGTCTCTGCTTTATTATAATGTTATTTACTGTTTACCTGCAGGTCTGCTTTATTATAATGTTATTTACTGTTTACCTGCAGGTCTCTGCTTTATTATAATGTTATTTACTGTTTACCTGCAGGTCTGCTTTATTATAATGTTATTTACTGTTTACCTGCAGGTCTCTGCTTTATTATAATGTTATTTACTGTTTACCTGCAGGTCTCTGCTTTATTATAATGTTATTTACTGTTTACCTGCAGGTCTCTGCTTTATTATAATGTTATTTACTGTTTACCTGCAGGTCTGCTTTATTATAATGTTATTTACTGTTTACCTGCAGGTCTCTGCTTTATTATAATGTTATTTACTGTTTACCTGCAGGTCTCTGCTTTATTATAATGTTATTTACTGTTTACCTGCAGGTCTCTGCTTTATTATAATGTTATTTACTGTTTACCTGCAGGTCTCTGCTTTATTATAATGTTATTTACTGTTTACCTGCAGGTCTCTGCTTTATTATAATGTTATTTACTGTTTACCTGCAGGTCTGCTTTATTATAATGTTATTTACTGTTTACCTGCAGGTCTGCTTTATTATAATGTTATTTACTGTTTATCTGCAGGTCTGCTTCATTATAATGTTATTTACTGTTTACCTGCAGGTCTCTGCTTTATTATAATGTTATTTACTGTTTACCTGAAGTCTGCTTTATTATAATGTTATTTACTGTTTACCTGCAGGTCTGTTTTATTATAATGTTATTTACTGTTTATCTGCAGGTCTGCTTTATTATAATGTTATTTACTGTTTACCTGCAGGTCTCTGCTTTATTATAATGTTATTTACTGTTTACCTGCAGGTCTGCTTTATTATAATGTTATTTACTGTTTACCTGCAGGTCTGCTTTATTATAATGTTATTTACTGTTTACCTGCAGGTCTGCTTTATTATAATGTTATTTACTGTTTACCTGCAGGTCTCTGCTTTATTATAATGTTATTTACTGTTTACCTGCAGGTCTCTGCTTTATTATAATGTTATTTACTGTTTACCTGCAGGTCTCTGCTTTATTATAATGTTATTTACTGTTTACCTGCAGGTCTGCTTTATTATAATGTTATTTACTGTTTATCTGCAGGTCTCCTTTATTATAATGTTATTTACTGTTTACCTGCAGGTCTGCTTTATTATAATGTTATTTACTGTTTACCTGCAGGTCTGCTTTATTATAATGTTATTTACTGTTTACCTGCAGGTCTGCTTTATTATAATGTTATTTACTGTTTATCTGCAGGTCTCTGCTTTATTATAATGTTATTTACTGTTTACCTGCAGGTCTGCTTTATTATAATGTTATTTACTGTTTACCTGCAGGTCTCTGCTTTATCATAATGTTATTTACTGTTTACCTGCAGGTCTGCTTTATTATAATGTTATTTACTGTTTACCTGCAGGTCTGCTTTATTATAATGTTATTTACTGTTTACCTGCAGGTCTCTGCTTTATTATAATGTTATTTACTGTTTACCTGCAGGTCCCTGCTTTATTATAATGTTATTTACTGTTTACCTGCAGGTCTGCTTTATTAAAATGTTATTTACTGTTTACCTGCAGGTCTCTGCTTTATTATAATGTTATTTACTGTTTACCTGCAGGTCTCTGCTTTATTATAATGTTATTTACTGTTTACCTGAAGTCTGCTTTATTATAATGTTATTTACTGTTTACCTGCAGGTCTGCTTTATTATAATGTTATTTACTGTTTACCTGCAGGTCTGCTTTATTATAATGTTATTTACTGTTTACCTGCAGGTCTGCTTTATTATAATGTTATTTACTGTTTACCTGCAGGTCTGCTTTATTATAATGTTATTTACTGTTTACCTGCAGGTCTCTGCTTTATTATAATGTTATTTACTGTTTACCTGCAGGTCTGCTTTATTATAATGTTATTTACTGTTTACCTGCAGGTCTCTGCTTTATTATAATGTTATTTACTGTTTACCTGCAGGTCTGCTTTATTATAATGTTATTTACTGTTTACCTGCAGGTCTCTGCTTTATTATAATGTTATTTACTGTTTACCTGCAGGTCTCTGCTTTATTATAATGTTATTTACTGTTTACCTGCAGGTCTCTGCTTTATTATAATGTTATTTACTGTTTACCTGCAGGTCTGCTTTATTATAATGTTATTTACTGTTTACCTGCAGGTCTCTGCTTTATTATAATGTTATTTACTGTTTACCTGCAGGTCTCTGCTTTATTATAATGTTATTTACTGTTTACCTGCAGGTCTCTGCTTTATTATAATGTTATTTACTGTTTACCTGCAGGTCTCTGCTTTATTATAATGTTATTTACTGTTTACCTGCAGGTCTCTGCTTTATTATAATGTTATTTACTGTTTACCTGCAGGTCTGCTTTATTATAATGTTATTTACTGTTTACCTGCAGGTCTGCTTTATTATAATGTTATTTACTGTTTATCTGCAGGTCTGCTTCATTATAATGTTATTTACTGTTTACCTGCAGGTCTCTGCTTTATTATAATGTTATTTACTGTTTACCTGAAGTCTGCTTTATTATAATGTTATTTACTGTTTACCTGCAGGTCTGTTTTATTATAATGTTATTTACTGTTTATCTGCAGGTCTGCTTTATTATAATGTTATTTACTGTTTACCTGCAGGTCTCTGCTTTATTATAATGTTATTTACTGTTTACCTGCAGGTCTGCTTTATTATAATGTTATTTACTGTTTACCTGCAGGTCTGCTTTATTATAATGTTATTTACTGTTTACCTGCAGGTCTGCTTTATTATAATGTTATTTACTGTTTACCTGCAGGTCTCTGCTTTATTATAATGTTATTTACTGTTTACCTGCAGGTCTCTGCTTTATTATAATGTTATTTACTGTTTACCTGCAGGTCTCTGCTTTATTATAATGTTATTTACTGTTTACCTGCAGGTCTGCTTTATTATAATGTTATTTACTGTTTATCTGCAGGTCTCCTTTATTATAATGTTATTTACTGTTTACCTGCAGGTCTGCTTTATTATAATGTTATTTACTGTTTACCTGCAGGTCTGCTTTATTATAATGTTATTTACTGTTTACCTGCAGGTCTGCTTTATTATAATGTTATTTACTGTTTATCTGCAGGTCTCTGCTTTATTATAATGTTATTTACTGTTTACCTGCAGGTCTGCTTTATTATAATGTTATTTACTGTTTACCTGCAGGTCTCTGCTTTATCATAATGTTATTTACTGTTTACCTGCAGGTCTGCTTTATTATAATGTTATTTACTGTTTACCTGCAGGTCTGCTTTATTATAATGTTATTTACTGTTTACCTGCAGGTCTCTGCTTTATTATAATGTTATTTACTGTTTACCTGCAGGTCTGCTTTATTATAATGTTATTTACTGTTTACCTGCAGGTCTGCTTTATTATAATGTTATTTACTGTTTATCTGCAGGTCTCTGCTTTATTATAATGTTATTTACTGTTTATCTGCAGGTCTGCTTTATTATAATGTTATTTACTGTTTACCTGCAGGTCTCTGCTTTATTATAATGTTATTTACTGTTTATCTGCAGGTCTGCTTTATTATAATGTTATTTACTGTTTACCTGCAGGTCTGCTTTATTATAATGTTATTTACTGTTTACCTGCAGGTCTCTGCTTTATTATAATGTTATTTACTGTTTACCTGCAGGTCTCTGCTTTATTATAATGTTATTTACTGTTTACCTGCAGGTCTGCTTTATTATAATGTTATTTACTGTTTACCTGCAGGTCTCTGCTTTATTATAATGTTATTTACTGTTTACCTGCAGGTCTCTGCTTTATTATAATGTTATTTACTGTTTACCTGCAGGTCTGCTTTATTATAATGTTATTTACTGTTTACCTGCAGGTCTCTGCTTTATTATAAAGTTATTTACTGTTTACCTGCAGGTCTCTGCTTTATTATAATGTTATTTACTGTTTACCTGCAGGTCTCTGCTTTATTATAATGTTATTTACTGTTTACCTGCAGGTCTGCTTTATTATAATGTTATTTACTGTTTACCTGCAGGTCTCTGCTTTATTATAATGTTATTTACTGTTTACCTGCAGGTCTGCTTTATTATAATGTTATTTACTGTTTATCTGCAGGTCTGCTTCATTATAATGTTATTTACTGTTTACCTGCAGGTCTCTGCTTTATTATAATGTTATTTACTGTTTACCTGAAGTCTGCTTTATTATAATGTTGTTTACTGTTTATCTGCAGGTCTGCTTTATTATAATGTTATTTACTGTTTACCTGAAGTCTGCTTTATTATAATGTTATTTACTGTTTATCTGCAGGTCTGCTTTATTATAATGTTATTTACTGTTTATCTGCAGGTCTCTGCTTTATTATAATGTTATTTACTGTTTACCTGCAGGTCTCTGCTTTATTATAATGTTATTTACTGTTTACCTGCAGGTCTGCTTTATTATAATGTTATTTACTGTTTACCTGCAGGTCTGCTTTATTATAATGTTATTTACTGTTTACCTGCAGGTCTCAGCTTTATTATAATGTTATTTACTGTTTACCTGCAGGTCTGCTTTATTATAATGTTATTTACTGTTTACCTGCAGGTCTGCTTTATTATAATGTTATTTACTGTTTACCTGCAGGTCTCTGCTTTATTATAATGTTATTTACTGTTTACCTGCAGGTCTCAGCTTTATTATAATGTTATTTACTGTTTACCTGCAGGTCTGCTTTATTATAATGTTATTTACTGTTTACCTGCAGGTCTCTGCTTTATTATAATGTTATTTACTGTTTACCTGCAGGTCTCTGCTTTATCATAATGTTATTTACTGTTTACCTGCAGGTCTGCTTTATTATAATGTTATTTACTGTTTACCTGCAGGTCTCTGCTTTATTATAATGTTATTTACTGTTTACCTGCAGGTCTGTTTTATTATAATGTTATTTACTGTTTACCTGCAGGTCTCTGCTTTATTATAATGTTATTTACTGTTTACCTGCAGGTCTTCTTTATTATAATGTTATTTACTGTTTACCTGCAGGTCTGCTTTATTATAATGTTATTTACTGTTTACCTGCAGGTCTGCTTTATTATAATGTTATTTACTGTTTACCTGCAGGTCTGCTTTATTATAATGTTATTTACTGTTTACCTGCAGGTCTGCTTTATTATAATGTTATTTACTGTTTACCTGCAGGTCTCTGCTTTATTATAATGTTATTTACTGTTTACCTGCAGGTCTCTGCTTTATTATAATGTTATTTACTGTTTACCTGCAGGTCTTCTTTATTATAATGTTATTTACTGTTTATCCGCAGGTCTCTGCTTTATTATAATGTTATTTACTGTTTACCTGCAGGTCTGCTTTATTATAATGTTATTTACTTTTTACCTGCAGGTCTGTTTTATTATAATGTTATTTACTGTTTACCTGCAGGTCTCTGCTTTATTATAATGTTATTTACTGTTTATCCGCAGGTCTCTGCTTTATTATAATGTTATTTACTGTTTACCTGCAGGTCTCTGCTTTATTATAATGTTATTTACTGTTTACCTGCAGGTCTGCTTTATTATAATGTTATTTACTGTTTACCTGCAGGTCTGCTTTATTATAATGTTATTTACTGTTTACCTGCAGGTCTGCTTTATTATAATGTTATTTACTGTTTACCTGCAGGTCTGCTTTATTATAATGTTATTTACTGTTTACCTGCAGGTCTGCTTTATTATAATGTTATTTACTGTTTACCTGCAGGTCTCTGCTTTATTATAATGTTATTTACTGTTTACCTGCAGGTCTGCTTTATTATAATGTTATTTACTGTTTACCTGCAGGTCTCTGCTTTATTATAATGTTATTTACTGTTTACCTGCAGGTCTGCTTTATTATAATGTTATTTACTGTTTACCTGCAGGTCTCTGCTTTATTATAATGTTATTTACTGTTTACCTGCAGGTCTCTGCTTTATTATAATATTATTTACTGTTTACCTGCAGGTCTGCTTTATTATAATGTTATTTACTGTTTACCTGCAGGTCTCTGCTTTATTATAATGTTATTTACTGTTTACCTGCAGGTCTGCTTTATTATAATGTTATTTACTGTTTACCTGCAGGTCTCTGCTTTATTATAATGTTATTTACTGTTTACCTGCAGGTCTGTTTTATTATAATGTTATTTACTGTTTACCTGCAGGTCTCTGCTTTATTATAATGTTATTTACTGTTTACCTGCAGGTCTGCTTTATTATAATGTTATTTACTGTTTACCTGCAGGTCTCTGCTTTATTATAATGTTATTTACTGTTTACCTGCAGGTCTGCTTTATTATAATGTTATTTACTGTTTACCTGCAGGTCTGTTTTATTATAATGTTATTTACTGTTTACCTGCAGGTCTCTGCTTTATTATCATGTTATTTACTGTTTACCTGCAGGTCTGTTTTATTATAATGTTATTTACTGTTTACCTGCAGGTCTCTGCTTTATTATCATGTTATTTACTGTTTACCTGCAGGTCTACTTTATTATAATGTTATTTACTGTTTACCTGCAGGTCTCTGCTTTATTATAATGTTATTTACTGTTTACCTGCAGGTCTGTTTTATTATAATGTTATTTACTGTTTACCTGCAGGTCTCTGCTTTATTATAATGTTATTTACTGTTTACCTGCAGGTCTCTGCTTTATTATAATGTTATTTACTGTTTACCTGGAGGTCTCTGCTTTATTATAATGTTATTTACTGTTTATCTGCAGGTCTCTGCTTTATTATAATGTTATTTACTGTTTACCTGCAGGTCTCTGCTTTATTATAATGTTATTTACTGTTTACCTGCAGGTCTCTGCTTTATTATAATGTTATTTACTGTTTACCTGCAGGTCTGCTTTATTATAATGTTATTTACTGTTTACCTGCAGGTCTGCTTTATTATAATGTTATTTACTGTTTACCTGCAGGTCTGCTTTATTATAATGTTATTTACTGTTTACCTGCAGGTCTCTGCTTTATTATAATGTTATTTACTGTTTACCTGCAGGTCTGCTTTATTATAATGTTATTTACTGTTTACCTGCAGGTCTCTGCTTTATTATAATGTTATTTACTGTTTACCTGCAGGTCTCTGCTTTGTTATAATGTTATTTACTGTTTACCTGCAGGTCTGCTTTATTATAATGTTATTTACTGTTTATCCGCAGGTCTCTGCTTTATTATAATGTTATTTACTGTTTACCTGCAGGTCTCTGCTTTATTATAATGTTATTTACTGTTTACCTGCAGGTCTCTGCTTTATTATAATGTTATTTACTGTTTACCTGCAGGTCTCTGCTTTGTTATAATGTTATTTACTGTTTATCCGCAGGTCTCTGCTTTATTATAATGTTATTTACTGTTTACCTGCAGGTCTCTGCTTTATTATAATGTTATTTACTGTTTACCTGCAGGTCTCTGCTTTATTATAATGTTATTTACTGTTTACCTGCAGGTCTCTGCTTTGTTATAATGTTATTTACTGTTTACCTGCAGGTCTGCTTTATTATAATGTTATTTACTGTTTATCCGCAGGTCTCTGCTTTATTATAATGTTATTTACTGTTTACCTGCAGGTCTGCTTTATTATAATGTTATTTACTTTTTACCTGCAGGTCTGTTTTATTATAATGTTATTTACTGTTTACCTGCAGGTCTGCTTTATTATAATGTTATTTACTGTTTACCTGCAGGTCTCTGCTTTATTATAATGTTATTTACTTTTTACCTGCAGGTCTGCTTTATTATAATGTTATTTACTGTTTACCTGCAGGTCTGCTTTATTATAATGTTATTTACTGTTTACCTGCAGGTCTCTGCTTTATTATAATGTTATTTACTGTTTACCTGCAGGTCTGCTTTATTATAATGTTATTTACTGTTTACCTGCAGGTCTCTGCTTTATTATAATGTTATTTACTGTTTACCTGCAGGTCTCTGCTTTATTATAATGTTATTTACTGTTTACCTGCAGGTCTCTGCTTTATTATAATGTTATTTACTGTTTACCTGCAGGTCTCTGCTTTATTATAATATTATTTACTGTTTACCTGCAGGTCTGCTTTATTATAATGTTATTTACTGTTTACCTGCAGGTCTGCTTTATTATAATGTTATTTACTGTTTACCTGCAGGTCTCTGCTTTATTATAATGTTATTTACTGTTTACCTGCTGGTCTGTTTTATTATAATGTTATTTACTGTTTACCTGCAGGTCTCTGCTTTATTATAATGTTATTTACTGTTTACCTGCAGGTCTGCTTTATTATAATGTTATTTACTGTTTACCTGCAGGTCTCTGCTTTATTATAATGTTATTTACTGTTTACCTGCAGGTCTGCTTTATTATAATGTTATTTACTGTTTACCTGCAGGTCTGTTTTATTATAATGTTATTTACTGTTTACCTGCAGGTCTCTGCTTTATTATCATGTTATTTACTGTTTACCTGCAGGTCTGTTTTATTATAATGTTATTTACTGTTTACCTGCAGGTCTGTTTTATTATAATGTTATTTACTGTTTACCTGCAGGTCTCTGCTTTATTATAATGTTATTTACTGTTTACCTGCAGGTCTCTGCTTTATTATAATGTTATTTACTGTTTACCTGCAGGTCTCTGCTTTATTATAATGTTATTTACTGTTTACCTGCAGGTCTCTGCTTTATCATAATGTTATTTACTGTTTACCTGCAGGTCTGCTTTATTATAATGTTATTTACTGTTTACCTGCAGGTCTGCTTTATTATAATGTTATTTACTGTTTACCTGCAGGTCTCTGCTTTATTATAATGTTATTTACTGTTTACCTGCAGGTCTGCTTTATTATAATGTTATTTACTGTTTACCTGCAGGTCTACTTTATTATAATGTTATTTACTGTTTACCTGCAGGTCTGTTTTATTATAATGTTATTTACTGTTTACCTGCAGGTCTCTGCTTTATTATAATGTTATTTACTGTTTACCTGCAGGTCTTCTTTATTATAATGTTATTTACTGTTTACCTGCAGGTCTGCTTTATTATAATGTTATTTACTGTTTACCTGCAGGTCTGCTTTATTATAATGTTATTTACTGTTTACCTGCAGGTCTGCTTTATTATAATGTTATTTACTGTTTACCTGCAGGTCTGCTTTATTATAATGTTATTTACTGTTTACCTGCAGGTCTCTGCTTTATTATAATGTTATTTACTGTTTACCTGCAGGTCTCTGCTTTATTATAATGTTATTTACTGTTTACCTGCAGGTCTTCTTTATTATAATGTTATTTACTGTTTATCCGCAGGTCTCTGCTTTATTATAATGTTATTTACTGTTTACCTGCAGGTCTGCTTTATTATAATGTTATTTACTTTTTACCTGCAGGTCTGTTTTATTATAATGTTAGTTACTGTTTACCTGCAGGTCTCTGCTTTATTATAATGTTATTTACTGTTTACCTGCAGGTCTCTGCTTTATTATAATGTTATTTACTGTTTACCTGCAGGTCTGCTTTATTATAATGTTATTTACTGTTTACCTGCAGGTCTGCTTTATTATAATGTTATTTACTGTTTACCTGCAGGTCTGCTTTATTATAATGTTATTTACTGTTTACCTGCAGGTCTGCTTTATTATAATGTTATTTACTGTTTACCTGCAGGTCTGCTTTATTATAATGTTATTTACTGTTTACCTGCAGGTCTCTGCTTTATTATAATGTTATTTACTGTTTACCTGCAGGTCTGCTTTATTATAATGTTATTTACTGTTTACCTGCAGGTCTCTGCTTTATTATAATGTTATTTACTGTTTACCTGCAGGTCTGCTTTATTATAATGTTATTTACTGTTTACCTGCAGGTCTCTGCTTTATTATAATGTTATTTACTGTTTACCTGCAGGTCTCTGCTTTATTATAATATTATTTACTGTTTACCTGCAGGTCTGCTTTATTATAATGTTATTTACTGTTTACCTGCAGGTCTCTGCTTTATTATAATGTTATTTACTGTTTACCTGCAGGTCTGCTTTATTATAATGTTATTTACTGTTTACCTGCAGGTCTCTGCTTTATTATAATGTTATTTACTGTTTACCTGCAGGTCTGTTTTATTATAATGTTATTTACTGTTTACCTGCAGGTCTCTGCTTTATTATAATGTTATTTACTGTTTACCTGCAGGTCTGCTTTATTATAATGTTATTTACTGTTTACCTGCAGGTCTCTGCTTTATTATAATGTTATTTACTGTTTACCTGCAGGTCTCTGCTTTATTATAATGTTATTTACTGTTTACCTGCAGGTCTCTGCTTTATTATAATGTTATTTACTGTTTACCTGCAGGTCTGCTTTATTATAATGTTATTTACTGTTTACCTGCAGGTCTGCTTTATTATAATGTTATTTACTGTTTACCTGCAGGTCTGTTTTATTATAATGTTATTTACTGTTTACCTGCAGGTCTCTGCTTTATTATCATGTTATTTACTGTTTACCTGCAGGTCTACTTTATTATAATGTTATTTACTGTTTACCTGCAGGTCTCTGCTTTATTATAATGTTATTTACTGTTTACCTGCAGGTCTGTTTTATTATAATGTTATTTACTGTTTACCTGCAGGTCTCTGCTTTATTATAATGTTATTTACTGTTTACCTGCAGGTCTCTGCTTTATTATAATGTTATTTACTGTTTACCTGGAGGTCTCTGCTTTATTATAATGTTATTTACTGTTTATCTGCAGGTCTCTGCTTTATTATAATGTTATTTACTGTTTACCTGCAGGTCTCTGCTTTATTATAATGTTATTTACTGTTTACCTGCAGGTCTCTGCTTTATTATAATGTTATTTACTGTTTACCTGCAGGTCTCTGCTTTATTATAATGTTATTTACTGTTTACCTGCAGGTCTGCTTTATTATAATGTTATTTACTGTTTACCTGCAGGTCTGCTTTATTATAATGTTATTTACTGTTTACCTGCAGGTCTCTGCTTTATTATAATGTTATTTACTGTTTACCTGCAGGTCTCTGCTTTATTATAATGTTATTTACTGTTTACCTGCAGGTCTTCTTTATTATAATGTTATTTACTGTTTATCCGCAGGTCTCTGCTTTATTATAATGTTATTTACTGTTTACCTGCAGGTCTGCTTTATTATAATGTTATTTACTTTTTACCTGCAGGTCTGTTTTATTATAATGTTATTTACTGTTTACCTGCAGGTCTCTGCTTTATTATAATGTTATTTACTTTTTACCTGCAGGTCTGCTTTATTATAATGTTATTTACTGTTTACCTGCAGGTCTGCTTTATTATAATGTTATTTACTGTTTACCTGCAGGTCTCTGCTTTATTATAATGTTATTTACTGTTTACCTGCAGGTCTGCTTTATTATAATGTTATTTACTGTTTACCTGCAGGTCTCTGCTTTATTATAATGTTATTTACTGTTTACCTGCAGGTCTGCTTTATTATAATGTTATTTACTGTTTACCTGCAGGTCTCTGCTTTATTATAATGTTATTTACTGTTTACCTGCAGGTCTCTGCTTTATTATAATATTATTTACTGTTTACCTGCAGGTCTGCTTTATTATAATGTTATTTACTGTTTACCTGCAGGTCTGCTTTATTATAATGTTATTTACTGTTTACCTGCAGGTCTCTGCTTTATTATAATGTTATTTACTGTTTACCTGCTGGTCTGTTTTATTATAATGTTATTTACTGTTTACCTGCAGGTCTCTGCTTTATTATAATGTTATTTACTGTTTACCTGCAGGTCTGCTTTATTATAATGTTATTTACTGTTTACCTGCAGGTCTCTGCTTTATTATAATGTTATTTACTGTTTACCTGCAGGTCTGCTTTATTATAATGTTATTTACTGTTTACCTGCAGGTCTCTGCTTTATTATAATGTTATTTACTGTTTACCTGCAGGTCTCTGCTTTATTATAATGTTATTTACTGTTTACCTGCAGGTCTCTGCTTTATTATAATGTTATTTACTGTTTACCTGCAGGTCTGCTTTATTATAATGTTATTTACTGTTTACCTGCAGGTCTGTTTTATTATAATGTTATTTACTGTTTATCTGCAGGTCTCTGCTTTATTATAATGTTATTTACTGTTTACCTGCAGGTCTCTGCTTTATTATAATGTTATTTACTGTTTACCTGCAGGTCTGCTTTATTATAATGTTATTTACTGTTTACCTGCAGGTCTCTGCTTTATTATAATGTTATTTACTGTTTACCTGCAGGTCCCTGCTTTATTATAATGTTATTTACTGTTTACCTGCAGGTCTGCTTTATTATAATGTTATTTACTGTTTACCTGCAGGTCTGCTTTATTATAATGTTATTTACTGTTTACCTGCAGGTCTGTTTTATTATAATGTTATTTACTGTTTACCTGCAGGTCTCTGCTTTATTATAATGTTATTTACTGTTTACCTGCAGGTCTGCTTTATTATAATGTTATTTACTGTTTACCTGCAGGTCTCTGCTTTATTATAATGTTATTTACTGTTTATCTGCAGGTCTCTGCTTTATTATAATGTTATTTACTGTTTACCTGCAGGTCTCTGCTTTATTATAATGTTATTTACTGTTTACCTGCAGGTCTCTGCTTTATTATAATGTTATTTACTGTTTACCTGAAGTCTGCTTTATTATAATGTTGTTTACTGTTTACCTGCAGGTCTCTGCTTTATTATAATGTTATTTACTGTTTATCTGCAGGTCTCTGCTTTATTATAATGTTATTTACTGTTTACCTGCAGGTCTCTGCTTTATTATAATGTTATTTACTGTTTACCTGCAGGTCTCTGCTTTATTATAATGTTATTTACTGTTTACCTGAAGTCTGCTTTATTATAATGTTGTTTACTGTTTATCTGCAGGTCTCTGCTTTATTATAATGTTATTTACTGTTTACCTGAAGTCTGCTTTATTATAATGTTGTTTACTGTTTATCTGCAGGTCTCTGCTTTATTATAATGTTATTTACTGTTTATCTGCAGGTCTCTGCTTTATTATAATGTTATTTACTGTTTACCTGAAGTCTGCTTTATTATAATGTTATTTACTGTTTATCTGCAGGTCTGCTTTATTATAATGTTATTTACTGTTTATCTGCAGGTCTCTGCTTTATTATAATGTTATTTACTGTTTACCTGCAGGTCTCTGCTTTATTATAATGTTATTTACTGTTTACCTGCAGGTCTCTGCTTTATTATAATGTTATTTACTGTTTACCTGCAGGTCTGCTTTATTATAATGTTATTTACTGTTTACCTGCAGGTCTCTGCTTTATTATAATGTTATTTACTGTTTACCTGCAGGTCTCTGCTTTATTATAATGTTATTTACTGTTTACCTGCAGGTCTCTGCTTTATTATAATGTTATTTACTGTTTACCTGCAGGTCTCTGCTTTATTATAATGTTATTTACTGTTTACCTGCAGGTCTGCTTTATTATAATGTTATTTACTGTTTACCTGCAGGTCTCTGCTTTATTATAATGTTATTTACTGTTTACCTGCAGGTCTCTGCTTTATTATAATGTTATTTACTGTTTACCTGCAGGTCTGCTTTATTATAATGTTATTTACTGTTTACCTGCAGGTCTGCTTTATTATAATGTTATTTACTGTTTACCTGCAGGTCTGTTTTGTTATAATGTTATTTACTGTTTACCTGCAGGTCTCTGCTTTATTATAATGTTATTTACTGTTTACCTGCAGGTCTGCTTTATTATAATGTTATTTACTGTTTACCTGCAGGTCTCTGCTTTATTATAATGTTATTTACTGTTTACCTGCAGGTCTCTGCTTTATTATAATGTTATTTACTGTTTACCTGCAGGTCTCTGCTTTATTATAATGTTATTTACTGTTTACCTGCAGGTCTGCTTTATTATAATGTTATTTACTGTTTACCTGCAGGTCTGTTTTATTATAATGTTATTTACTGTTTACCTGCAGGTCTCTGCTTTATTATAATGTTATTTACTGTTTACCTGCAGGTCTGCTTTATTATAATGTTATTTACTGTTTACCTGCAGGTCTGCTTTATTATAATGTTATTTACTGTTTACCTGCAGGTCTGCTTTATTATAATGTTATTTACTGTTTACCTGCAGGTCTCTGCTTTATTATAATGTTATTTACTGTTTACCTGCAGGTCTGTTTTATTATAATGTTATTTACTGTTTACCTGCAGGTCTCTGCTTTATTATAATGTTATTTACTGTTTACCTGCAGGTCTCTGCTTTATTATAATGTTATTTACTGTTTACCTGCAGGTCTGCTTTATTATAATGTTATTTACTGTTTACCTGCAGGTCTCTGCTTTATTATAATGTTATTTACTGTTTACCTGCAGGTCTGTTTTATTATAATGTTATTTACTGTTTACCTGCAGGTCTGTTTTATTATAATGTTATTTACTGTTTACCTGCAGGTTTCTGCTTTATTATAATGTTATTTACTGTTTACCTGCAGGTCTACTTTATTATAATGTTATTTACTGTTTACCTGCAGGTCTGCTTTATTATAATGTTATTTACTGTTTACCTGCAGGTCTCTGCTTTATTATAATGTTATTTACTGTTTACCTGCAGGTCCCTGCTTTATTATAATGTTATTTACTGTTTACCTGCAGGTCTGCTTTATTATAATGTTATTTACTGTTTACCTGCAGGTCTGCTTTATTATAATGTTATTTACTGTTTACCTGCAGGTCTGCTTTATTATAATGTTATTTACTGTTTATCTGCAGGTCTCTGCTTTATTATAATGTTATTTACTGTTTACCTGCAGGTCTGCTTTATTATAATGTTATTTACTGTTTACCTGCAGGTCTGCTTTATTATAATGTTATTTACTGTTTACCTGCAGGTCTGTTTTATTATGTTATTTACTGTTTACCTGCAGGTCTGCTTTATTATAATGTTATTTACTGTTTACCTGCAGGTCTCTGCTTTATTATAATGTTATTTACTGTTTACCTGCAGGTCTGCTTTATTATAATGTTATTTACTGTTTACCTGCAGGTCTGCTTTATTATAATGTTATTTACTGTTTATCTGCAGGTCTGCTTTATTATAATGTTATTTACTGTTTACCTGCAGGTCTCTGCTTTATTATAATGTTATTTACTGTTTACCTGCAGGTCTGCTTTATTATAATGTTATTTACTGTTTACCTGCAGGTCCCTGCTTTATTATAATGTTATTTACTGTTTACCTGCAGGTCTGCTTTATTATAATGTTATTTACTGTTTACCTGCAGGTCTGCTTTATTATAATGTTATTTACTGTTTACCTGAAGTCTGCTTTATTATAATGTTATTTACTGTTTACCTGCAGGTCTCTGCTTTATTATAATGTTATTTACTGTTTACCTGAAGTCTGCTTTATTATAATGTTATTTACTGTTTACCAGCAGGTCTGCTTTATTATAATGTTATTTACTGTTTACCTGCAGGTCTGCTTTATTATAATGTTATTTACTGTTTACCTGCAGGTCTGCTTTATTATAATGTTATTTACTGTTTACCTGCAGGTCCCTGCTTTATTATAATGTTATTTACTGTTTACCTGCAGGTCTGCTTTATTATAATGTTATTTACTGTTTACCTGCAGGTCTGCTTTATTATAATGTTATTTACTGTTTACCTGCAGGTCTCTGCTTTATTATAATGTTATTTACTGTTTACCTGCAGGTCTGCTTTATTATAATGTTATTTACTGTTTACCTGCAGGTCTGCTTTATTATAATGTTATTTACTGTTTACCTGCAGGTCTCTGCTTTATTATAATGTTATTTACTGTTGACCTGCAGGTCTGCTTTATTATAATGTTATTTACTGTTTACCTGCAGGTCTCTGCTTTATTATAATGTTATTTACTGTTTACCTGCAGGTCTCTGCTTTATTATAATGTTATTTACTGTTTACCTGCAGGTCTCTGCTTTATTATAATGTTATTTACTGTTTACCTGCAGGTCTGCTTTATTATAATGTTATTTACTGTTTACCTGCAGGTCTGCTTTATTATAATGTTATTTACTGTTTACCTGCAGGTCTCCTTTATTATAATGTTATTTACTGTTTACCTGCAGGTCTCTGCTTTATTATAATGTTATTTACTGTTTACCTGCAGGTCTCTGCTTTATTATAATGTTATTTACTGTTTACCTGCAGGTCTGCTTTATTATAATGTTATTTACTGTTTACCTGCAGGTCTCTGCTTTATTATAATGTTATTTACTGTTTACCTGCAGGTCTCTGCTTTATTATAATGTTATTTACTGTTTACCTGCAGGTCTGCTTTATTATAATGTTATTTACTGTTTACCTGCAGGTCTGCTTTATTATAATGTTATTTACTGTTTACCTGCAGGTCTGCTTTATTATAATGTTATTTACTGTTTATCTGCAGGTCTGCTTTATTATAATGTTATTTACTGTTTATCTGCAGGTCTGCTTTATTATAATATTATTTACTGTTTACCTGCAGGTCTGCTTTATTATAATGTTATTTACTGTTTACCTGCAGGTCTGCTTTATTATAATGTTATTTACTGTTTACCTGCAGGTCCCTGCTTTATTATAATGTTATTTACTGTTTACCTGCAGGTCTGCTTTATTATAATGTTATTTACTGTTTACCTGCAGGTCTGCTTTATTATAATGTTATTTACTGTTTACCTGCAGGTCTCTGCTTTATTATAATGTTATTTACTGTTTATCTGCAGGTCTGCTTTATTATAATGTTATTTACTGTTTACCTGCAGGTCCCTGCTTTATTATAATGTTATTTACTGTTTCCCTGCAGGTCTCTGCTTTATTATAATGTTATTTACTGTTTACCTGCAGGTCTGCTTTATTATAATGTTATTTACTGTTTACCTGCAGGTCTCTGCTTTATTATAATGTTATTTACTGTTTACCTGCAGGTCTGCTTTATTATAATGTTATTTACTGTTTATCTGCAGGTCTGCTTCATTATAATGTTATTTACTGTTTACCTGCAGGTCTCTGCTTTATTATAATGTTATTTACTGTTTACCTGAAGTCTGCTTTATTATAATGTTGTTTACTGTTTATCTGCAGGTCTGTTTTATTATAATGTTATTTACTGTTTACCTGCAGGTCTGTTTTATTATAATGTTATTTACTGTTTACCTGCAGGTCTCTGCTTAATTATAATGTTATTTACTGTTTATCTGCAGGTCTGCTTAATTATAATGTTGTTTACTGTTTATCTGCAGGTCTGCTTTATTATAATGTTATTTACTGTTTACCTGCAGGTCTGTTTTATTATAATGTTATTTACTGTTTACCTGCAGGTCTGCTTTATTATAATGTTATTTACTGTTTACCTGCAGGTCTCTGCTTAATTATAATGTTATTTACTGTTTATCTGCAGGTCTCTGCTTTATTATAATGTTATTTACTGTTTACCTGCAGGTCTCTGCTTTATTATAATGTTATTTACTGTTTACCTGCAGGTCTCTGCTTTATTATAATGTTATTTACTGTTTACCTGCAGGTCTCTGCTTTATTATAATGTTATTTACTGTTTACCTGCAGGTCTGTTTTATTATAATGTTATTTACTGTTTACCTGCAGGTCTGCTTTATTATAATGTTATTTACTGTTTACCTGCAGGTCTCTGCTTTATTATAATGTTATTTACTGTTTACCTGCAGGTCTGCTTTATTATAATGTTATTTACTGTTTACCTGCAGGTCTGCTTTATTATAATGTTATTTACTGTTTACCTGCAGGTCTCTGCTTTATTATAATGTTATTTACTGTTTACCTGCAGGTCTGCTTTATTATAATGTTATTTACTGTTTACCTGCAGGTCTCTGCTTTATTATAATGTTATTTACTGTTTACCTGCAGGTCTTCTTTATTATAATGTTATTTACTGTTTATCCGCAGGTCTCTGCTTTATTATAATGTTATTTACTGTTTACCTGCAGGTCTGCTTTATTATAATGTTATTTACTGTTTACCTGCAGGTCTGCTTTATTATAATGTTATTTACTGTTTATCCGCAGGTCTCTGCTTTATTATAATGTTATTTACTGTTTACCTGCAGGTCTGCTTTATTATAATGTTATTTACTGTTTACCTGCAGGTCTCTGCTTTATTATAATGTTATTTACTGTTTACCTGCAGGTCTGCTTTATTATAATGTTATTTACTGTTTACCTGCAGGTCTGTTTTATTATAATGTTATTTACTGTTTACCTGCAGGTCTCTGCTTTATTATAATGTTATTTACTGTTTACCTGCAGGTCTCTGCTTTATTATAATGTTATTGACTGTTTACCTGCAGGTCTGTTTTATTATAATGTTATTTACTGTTTACCTGCAGGTCTCTGCTTTATTATAATGTTATTTACTGTTTACCTGCAGGTCTGTTTTATTATAATGTTATTTACTGTTTACCTGCAGGTCTCTGCTTTATTATAATGTTATTTACTGTTTACCTGCAGGTCTGTTTTATTATAATGTTATTTACTGTTTACCTGCAGGTCTCTGCTTTATTATAATGTTATTTACTGTTTACCTGCAGGTCTCTGCTTTATTATAATGTTATTTACTGTTTACCTGCAGGTCTCTGCTTTATTATAATGTTATTTACTGTTTACCTGCAGGTCTGTTTTATTATAATGTTATTTACTGTTTATCTGCAGGTCTCTGCTTTATTATAATGTTATTTACTGTTTACCTGCAGGTCTGTTTTATTATAATGTTATTTACTGTTTATCTGCAGGTCTCTGCTTTATTATAATGTTATTTACTGTTTACCTGCAGGTCTCTGCTTTATTATAATGTTATTTACTGTTTACCTGCAGGTCTGCTTTATTATAATGTTATTTACTGTTTACCTGCAGGTCTGCTTTATTATAATGTTATTTACTGTTTACCTGCAGGTCTCTGCTTTATTATAATGTTATTTACTGTTTACCTGCAGGTCTCTGCTTTATTATAATGTTATTTACTGTTTACCTGCAGGTCTCTGCTTTATTATAATGTTATTTACTGTTTACCTGCAGGTCTCTGCTTTATTATAATGTTATTTACTGTTTACCTGCAGGTCTCTGCTTTATTATAATGTTATTTACTGTTTACCTGGAGGTCTCTGCTTTATTATAATGTTATTTACTGTTTACCTGCAGGTCTGCTTTATTATAATGTTATTTACTGTTTACCTGCAGGTCTGCTTTATTATAATGTTATTTACTGTTTACCTGCAGGTCTGCTTTATTATAATGTTATTTACTGTTTACCTGCAGGTCTCTGCTTTATTATAATGTTATTTACTGTTTATCTGCAGGTCTCTGCTTTATTATAATGTTATTTACTGTTTACCTGCAGGTCTGTTTTATTATAATGTTATTTACTGTTTACCTGCAGGTCTCTGCTTTATTATAATGTTATTTACTGTTTACCTGCAGGTCTGTTTTATTATAATGTTATTTACTGTTTACCTGCAGGTCTCTGCTTTATTATAATGTTATTTACTGTTTACCTGCAGGTCTCTGCTTTATTATAATGTTATTTACTGTTTATCTGCAGGTCTCTGCTTTATTATAATGTTATTTACTGTTTACCTGCAGGTCTCTGCTTTATTATAATGTTATTTACTGTTTACCTGCAGGTCTGTTTTATTATAATGTTATTTACTGTTTACCTGCAGGTCTCTGCTTTATTATAATGTTATTTACTGTTTACCTGCAGGTCTCTGCTTTATTATAATGTTATTTACTGTTTATCTGCAGGTCTCTGCTTTATTATAATGTTATTTACTGTTTACCTGCAGGTCTCTGCTTTATTATAATGTTATTTACTGTTTACCTGCAGGTCTGTTTTATTATAATGTTATTTACTGTTTACCTGCAGGTCTCTGCTTTATTATAATGTTATTTACTGTTTATCTGCAGGTCTCTGCTTTATTATAATGTTATTTACTGTTTACCTGCAGGTCTGCTTTATTATAATGTTATTTACTGTTTACCTGCAGGTCTGCTTTATTATAATGTTATTTACTGTTTACCTGCAGGTCTCTGCTTTATTATAATGTTATTTACTGTTTACCTGCAGGTCTCTGCTTTATTATAATGTTATTTACTGTTTACCTGCAGGTCTTCTTTATTATAATGTTATTTACTGTTTACCTGCAGGTCTGCTTTATTATAATGTTATTTACTGTTTACCTGCAGGTCTGCTTTATTATAATGTTATTTACTGTTTACCTGCAGGTCTCTGCTTTATTATAATGTTATTTACTGTTTACCTGCAGGTCTCTGCTTTATTATAATGTTATTTACTGTTTACTTGCAGGTCTCTGCTTTATTATAATGTTATTTACTGTTTACCTGCAGGTCTGCTTTATTATAATGTTATTTACTGTTTACCTGCAGGTCTGCTTTATTATAATGTTATTTACTGTTTATCCGCAGGTCTGCTTTATTATAATGTTATTTACTGTTTATCTGAAGTCTGCTTTATTATAATGTTATTTACTGTTTATCTGCAGGTCTCTGCTTTATTATAATGTTATTTACTGTTTACCTGCAGGTCTCTGCTTTATTATAATGTTATTTACTGTTTACCTGAAGTCTGCTTTATTATAATGTTATTTACTGTTTATCTGCAGGTCTCTGCTTTATTATAATGTTATTTACTGTTTACCTGCAGGTCTCTGCTTTATTATAATGTTATTTACTGTTTACCTGCAGGTCTGCTTTATTATAATGTTATTTACTGTTTACCTGCAGGTCTGCTTTATTATAATGTTATTTACTGTTTACCTGCAGGTCTGTTTTATTATAATGTTATTTACTGTTTATCTGCAGGTCTCTGCTTTATTATAATGTTATTTACTGTTTACCTGCAGGTCTTCTTTATTATAATGTTATTTACTGTTTACCTGCAGGTCTGCTTTATTATAATGTTATTTACTGTTTACCTGCAGGTCTGTTTTATTATAATGTTATTTACTGTTTACCTGCAGGTCTCTGCTTTATTATAATGTTATTTACTGTTTACCTGCAGGTCTTCTTTATTATAATGTTATTTACTGTTTACCTGCAGGTCTCTGCTTTATTATAATGTTATTTACTGTTTACCTGCAGGTCTTCTTTATTATAATGTTATTTACTGTTTACCTGCAGGTCTCTGCTTTATTATAATGTTATTTACTGTTTACCTGCAGGTCTGTTTTATTATAATGTTATTTACTGTTTACCTGCAGGTCTGTTTTATTATAATGTTATTTACTGTTTACCTGCAGGTCTCTGCTTTATTATAATGTTATTTACTGTTTACCTGCAGGTCTGTTTTATTATAATGTTATTTACTGTTTACCTGCAGGTCTCTGCTTTATTATAATGTTATTTACTGTTTACCTGCAGGTCTTCTTTATTATAATGTTATTTACTGTTTACCTGCAGGTCTCTGCTTTATTATAATGTTATTTACTGTTTAACTGCAGGTCTGTTTTATTATAATGTTATTTACTGTTTACCTGCAGGTCTCTGCTTTATTATAATGTTATTTACTGTTTACCTGCAGGTCTCTGCTTTATTATAATGTTATTTACTGTTTACCTGCAGGTCTGCTTTATTATAATGTTATTTACTGTTTACCTGCAGGTCTCTGCTTTATTATAATGTTATTTACTGTTTACCTGCAGGTCTCTGCTTTATTATAATGTTATTTACTGTTTACCTGCAGGTCTGCTTTATTATAATGTTATTTACTGTTTACCTGCAGGGTCTGCTTTATTATAATGTTATTTACTGTTTACCTGCAGGTCTCTGCTTTATTATAATGTTATTTACTGTTTACCTGCAGGTCTCTGCTTTATTATAATGTTATTTACTGTTTACCTGCAGGTCTCTGCTTTATTATAATGTTATTTACTGTTTACCTGCAGGTCTCTGCTTTATTATAATGTTATGTTATTTACTGTTTACCTGCAGGTCTCTGCTTTATTATAATGTTATTTACTGTTTACCTGCAGGTCTCTGCTTTATTATAATGTTATTTACTGTTTACCTGCAGGTCTGCTTTATTATAATGTTATTTACTGTTTACCTGCAGGTCTGCTTTATTATAATGTTATTTACTGTTTACCTGCAGGTCCTGTTTTATTATAATGTTATTTACTGTTTACCTGCAGGTCTCTGCTTTATTATAATGTTATTTACTGTTTACCTGCAGGTCTCTGCTTTATTATAATGTTATTTACTGTTTACCTGCAGGTCTGTTTTATTATAATGTTATTTACTGTTTACCTGCAGGTCTCTGCTTTATTATAATGTTATTTACTGTTTACCTGCAGGTCTGCTTTATTATAATGTTATTTACTGTTTACCTGCAGGTCTGCTTTTATTATAATGTTATTTACTGTTTACCTGCAGGTCTGCTTTATTATAATGTTATTTACTGTTTATCCGCAGGTCTCTGCTTTATTATAATGTTATTTACTGTTTACCTGCAGGTCCCTGCTTTATTATAATGTTATTTACTGTTTACCTGCAGGTCTGTTTTATTATAATGTTATTTACTGTTTACCTGCAGGTCTGCTTTATTATAATGTTATTTACTGTTTACCTGCAGGTCTCCATTTTATTATAATGTTATTTACTGTTTACCTGCAGGTCTGCTTTATTATAATGTTATTTACTGTTTACCTGCAGGTCTGCTTTATTATAATGTTATTTACTGTTTACCTGCAGGTCTCTGCTTTATTATAATGTTATTTACTGTTTACCTGCAGGTCTGCTTTATTATAATGTTATTTACTGTTTACCTGCAGGTCTCTGCTTTATTATAATGTTATTTACTGTTTACCTGCAGGTCTCTGCTTTATTATAATGTTATTTACTGTTTACCTGCAGGTCTCTGCTTTATTATAATGTTATTTACTGTTTACCTGCAGGTCTCTGCTTTATTATAATGTTATTTACTGTTTACCTGCAGGTCTCTGCTTTATTATAATGTTATTTACTGTTTACCTGCAGGTCTCTGCTTTATTATAATGTTATTTACTGTTTACCTGCAGGTCTCTGCTTTATTATAATGTTATTTACTGTTTACCTGCAGGTCTCTGCTTTATTATAATGTTATTTACTGTTTACCTGCAGGTCTCTGCTTTATTATAATGTTATTTACTGTTTACCTGCAGGTCTCTGCTTTATTATAATGTTATTTACTGTTTACCTGCAGGTCTCTGCTTTATTATAATGTTATTTACTGTTTACCTGCAGGTCTCTGCTTTATTATAATGTTATTTACTGTTTACCTGCAGGTCTCTGCTTTATTATAATGTTATTTACTGTTTACCTGCAGGTCTCTGCTTTATTATAATGTTATTTACTGTTTACCTGCAGGTCTCTGCTTTATTATAATGTTATTTACTGTTTACCTGCAGGTCTCTGCTTTATTATAATGTTATTTACTGTTTACCTGCAGGTCTCTGCTTTATTATAATGTTATTTACTGTTTACCTGCAGGTCTCTGCTTTATTATAATGTTATTTACTGTTTACCTGCAGGTCTCTGCTTTATTATAATGTTATTTACTGTTTACCTGCAGGTCTCTGCTTTATTATAATGTTATTTACTGTTTACCTGCAGGTCTCTGCTTTATTATAATGTTATTTACTGTTTACCTGCAGGTCTCTGCTTTATTATAATGTTATTTACTGTTTACCTGCAGGTCTCTGCTTTATTATAATGTTATTTACTGTTTACCTGCAGGTCTCTGCTTTATTATAATGTTATTTACTGTTTACCTGCAGGTCTCTGCTTTATTATAATGTTATTTACTGTTTACCTGCAGGTCTCTGCTTTATTATAATGTTATTTACTGTTTACCTGCAGGTCTCTGCTTTATTATAATGTTATTTACTGTTTACCTGCAGGTCTGCTTTATTATAATGTTATTTACTGTTTACCTGCAGGTCTCTGCTTTATTATAATGTTATTTACTGTTTACCTGCAGGTCTCTGCTTTATTATAATGTTATTTACTGTTTACCTGCAGGTCTCTGCTTTATTATAATGTTATTTACTGTTTACCTGCAGGTCTCTGCTTTATTATAATGTTATTTACTGTTTACCTGCAGGTCTCTGCTTTATTATAATGTTATTTACTGTTTACCTGCAGGTCTCTGCTTTATTATAATGTTATTTACTGTTTACCTGCAGGTCTCTGCTTTATTATAATGTTATTTACTGTTTACCTGCAGGTCTCTGCTTTATTATAATGTTATTTACTGTTTACCTGCAGGTCTCTGCTTTATTATAATGTTATTTACTGTTTACCTGCAGGTCTCTGCTTTATTATAATGTTATTTACTGTTTACCTGCAGGTCTCTGCTTTATTATAATGTTATTTACTGTTTACCTGCAGGTCTCTGCTTTATTATAATGTTATTTACTGTTTACCTGCAGGTCTCTGCTTTATTATAATGTTATTTACTGTTTACCTGCAGGTCTCTGCTTTATTATAATGTTATTTACTGTTTACCTGCAGGTCTCTGCTTTATTATAATGTTATTTACTGTTTACCTGCAGGTCTCTGCTTTATTATAATGTTATTTACTGTTTACCTGCAGGTCTCTGCTTTATTATAATGTTATTTACTGTTTACCTGCAGGTCTCTGCTTTATTATAATGTTATTTACTGTTTACCTGCAGGTCTCTGCTTTATTATAATGTTATTTACTGTTTACCTGCAGGTCTCTGCTTTATTATAATGTTATTTACTGTTTACCTGCAGGTCTCTGCTTTATTATAATGTTATTTACTGTTTACCTGCAGGTCTCTGCTTTATTATAATGTTATTTACTGTTTACCTGCAGGTCTCTGCTTTATTATAATGTTATTTACTGTTTACCTGCAGGTCTCTGCTTTATTATAATGTTATTTACTGTTTACCTGCAGGTCTCTGCTTTATTATAATGTTATTTACTGTTTACCTGCAGGTCTCTGCTTTATTATAATGTTATTTACTGTTTACCTGCAGGTCTCTGCTTTATTATAATGTTATTTACTGTTTACCTGCAGGTCTCTGCTTTATTATAATGTTATTTACTGTTTACCTGCAGGTCTCTGCTTTATTATAATGTTATTTACTGTTTACCTGCAGGTCTCTGCTTTATTATAATGTTATTTACTGTTTACCTGCAGGTCTCTGCTTTATTATAATGTTATTTACTGTTTACCTGCAGGTCTCTGCTTTATTATAATGTTATTTACTGTTTACCTGCAGGTCTCGCTTTATTATAATGTTATTTACTGTTTACCTGCAGGTCTCTGCTTTATTATAATGTTATTTACTGTTTACCTGCAGGTCTCTGCTTTATTATAATGTTATTTACTGTTTACCTGCAGGTCTCTGCTTTATTATAATGTTATTTACTGTTTACCTGCAGGTCTCTGCTTTATTATAATGTTATTTACTGTTTACCTGCAGGTCTCTGCTTTATTATAATGTTATTTACTGTTTACCTGCAGGTCTCTGCTTTATTATAATGTTATTTACTGTTTACCTGCAGGTCTCTGCTTTATTATAATGTTATTTACTGTTTACCTGCAGGTCTCTGCTTTATTATAATGTTATTTACTGTTTACCTGCAGGTCTCTGCTTTATTATAATGTTATTTACTGTTTACCTGCAGGTCTCTGCTTTATTATAATGTTATTTACTGTTTACCTGCAGGTCTCTGCTTTATTATAATGTTATTTACTGTTTACCTGCAGGTCTCTGCTTTATTATAATGTTATTTACTGTTTACCTGCAGGTCTCTGCTTTATTATAATGTTATTTACTGTTTACCTGCAGGTCTCTGCTTTATTATAATGTTATTTACTGTTTACCTGCAGGTCTCTGCTTTATTATAATGTTATTTACTGTTTACCTGCAGGTCTCTGCTTTATTATAATGTTATTTACTGTTTACCTGCAGGTCTCTGCTTTATTATAATGTTATTTACTGTTTACCTGCAGGCTCTGCTTTATTATAATGTTATTTACTGTTTACCTGCAGGTCTCTGCTTTATTATAATGTTATTTACTGTTTACCTGCAGGTCTCTGCTTTATTATAATGTTATTTACTGTTTACCTGCAGGTCTCTGCTTTATTATAATGTTATTTACTGTTTACCTGCAGGTCTCTGCTTTATTATAATGTTATTTACTGTTTACCTGCAGGTCTCTGCTTTATTATAATGTTATTTACTGTTTACCTGCAGGTCTCTGCTTTATTATAATGTTATTTACTGTTTACCTGCAGGTCTCTGCTTTATTATAATGTTATTTACTGTTTACCTGCAGGTCTCTGCTTTATTATAATGTTATTTACTGTTTACCTGCAGGTCTCTGCTTTATTATAATGTTATTTACTGTTTACCTGCAGGTCTCTGCTTTATTATAATGTTATTTACTGTTTACCTGCAGGTCTCTGCTTTATTATAATGTTATTTACTGTTTACCTGCAGGTCTCTGCTTTATTATAATGTTATTTACTGTTTACCTGCAGGTCTCTGCTTTATTATAATGTTATTTACTGTTTACCTGCAGGTCTCTGCTTTATTATAATGTTATTTACTGTTTACCTGCAGGTCTCTGCTTTATTATAATGTTATTTACTGTTTACCTGCAGGTCTCTGCTTTATTATAATGTTATTTACTGTTTACCTGCAGGTCTCTGCTTTATTATAATGTTATTTACTGTTTACCTGCAGGTCTCTGCTTTATTATAATGTTATTTACTGTTTACCTGCAGGTCTCTGCTTTATTATAATGTTATTTACTGTTTACCTGCAGGTCTCTGCTTTATTATAATGTTATTTACTGTTTACCTGCAGGTCTCTGCTTTATTATAATGTTATTTACTGTTTACCTGCAGGTCTCTGCTTTATTATAATGTTATTTACTGTTTACCTGCAGGTCTCTGCTTTATTATAATGTTATTTACTGTTTACCTGCAGGTCTCTGCTTTATTATAATGTTATTTACTGTTTACCTGCAGGTCTCTGCTTTATTATAATGTTATTTACTGTTTACCTGCAGGTCTCTGCTTTATTATAATGTTATTTACTGTTTACCTGCAGGTCTCTGCTTTATTATAATGTTATTTACTGTTTACCTGCAGGTCTCTGCTTTATTATAATGTTATTTACTGTTTACCTGCAGGTCTCTGCTTTATTATAATGTTATTTACTGTTTACCTGCAGGTCTCTGCTTTATTATAATGTTATTTACTGTTTACCTGCAGGTCTCTGCTTTATTATAATGTTATTTACTGTTTACCTGCAGGTCTCTGCTTTATTATAATGTTATTTACTGTTTACCTGCAGGTCTCTGCTTTATTATAATGTTATTTACTGTTTACCTGCAGGTCTCTGCTTTATTATAATGTTATTTACTGTTTACCTGCAGGTCTCTGCTTTATTATAATGTTATTTACTGTTTACCTGCAGGTCTCTGCTTTATTATAATGTTATTTACTGTTTACCTGCAGGTCTCTGCTTTATTATAATGTTATTTACTGTTTACCTGCAGGTCTCTGCTTTATTATAATGTTATTTACTGTTTACCTGCAGGTCTCTGCTTTATTATAATGTTATTTACTGTTTACCTGCAGGTCTCTGCTTTATTATAATGTTATTTACTGTTTACCTGCAGGTCTCTGCTTTATTATAATGTTATTTACTGTTTACCTGCAGGTCTCTGCTTTATTATAATGTTATTTACTGTTTACCTGCAGGTCTCTGCTTTATTATAATGTTATTTACTGTTTACCTGCAGGTCTCTGCTTTATTATAATGTTATTTACTGTTTACCTGCAGGTCTCTGCTTTATTATAATGTTATTTACTGTTTACCTGCAGGTCTCTGCTTTATTATAATGTTATTTACTGTTTACCTGCAGGTCTCTGCTTTATTATAATGTTATTTACTGTTTACCTGCAGGTCTCTGCTTTATTATAATGTTATTTACTGTTTACCTGCAGGTCTCTGCTTTATTATAATGTTATTTACTGTTTACCTGCAGGTCTCTGCTTTATTATAATGTTATTTACTGTTTACCTGCAGGTCTCTGCTTTATTATAATGTTATTTACTGTTTACCTGCAGGTCTCTGCTTTATTATAATGTTATTTACTGTTTACCTGCAGGTCTCTGCTTTATTATAATGTTATTTACTGTTTACCTGCAGGTCTCTGCTTTATTATAATGTTATTTACTGTTTACCTGCAGGTCTCTGCTTTATTATAATGTTATTTACTGTTTACCTGCAGGTCTCTGCTTTATTATAATGTTATTTACTGTTTACCTGCAGGTCTCTGCTTTATTATAATGTTATTTACTGTTTACCTGCAGGTCTCTGCTTTATTATAATGTTATTTACTGTTTACCTGCAGGCTCTGCTTTATTATAATGTTATTTACTGTTTACCTGCAGGTCTGCTTTATTATAATGTTATTTACTGTTTACCTGCAGGTCTCTGCTTTATTATAATGTTATTTACTGTTTACCTGCAGGTCTCTGCTTTATTATAATGTTATTTACTGTTTACCTGCAGGTCTCTGCTTTATTATAATGTTATTTACTGTTTACCTGCAGGTCTCTGCTTTATTATAATGTTATTTACTGTTTACCTGCAGGTCTCTGCTTTATTATAATGTTATTTACTGTTTACCTGCAGGTCTCTGCTTTATTATAATGTTATTTACTGTTTACCTGCAGGTCTCTGCTTTATTATAATGTTATTTACTGTTTACCTGCAGGTCTCTGCTTTATTATAATGTTATTTACTGTTTACCTGCAGGTCTCTGCTTTATTATAATGTTATTTACTGTTTACCTGCAGGTCTCTGCTTTATTATAATGTTATTTACTGTTTACCTGCAGGTCTCTGCTTTATTATAATGTTATTTACTGTTTACCTGCAGGTCTCTGCTTTATTATAATGTTATTTACTGTTTACCTGCAGGTCTCTGCTTTATTATAATGTTATTTACTGTTTACCTGCAGGTCTCTGCTTTATTATAATGTTATTTACTGTTTACCTGCAGGTCTCTGCTTTATTATAATGTTATTTACTGTTTACCTGCAGGTCTCTGCTTTATTATAATGTTATTTACTGTTTACCTGCAGGTCTCTGCTTTATTATAATGTTATTTACTGTTTACCTGCAGGTCTCTGCTTTATTATAATGTTATTTACTGTTTACCTGCAGGTCTCTGCTTTATTATAATGTTATTTACTGTTTACCTGCAGGTCTCTGCTTTATTATAATGTTATTTACTGTTTACCTGCAGGTCTCTGCTTTATTATAATGTTATTTACTGTTTACCTGCAGGTCTCTGCTTTATTATAATGTTATTTACTGTTTACCTGCAGGTCTCTGCTTTATTATAATGTTATTTACTGTTTACCTGCAGGTCTCTGCTTTATTATAATGTTATTTACTGTTTACCTGCAGGTCTCTGCTTTATTATAATGTTATTTACTGTTTACCTGCAGGTCTCTGCTTTATTATAATGTTATTTACTGTTTACCTGCAGGTCTCTGCTTTATTATAATGTTATTTACTGTTTACCTGCAGGTCTCTGCTTTATTATAATGTTATTTACTGTTTACCTGCAGGTCTCTGCTTTATTATAATGTTATTTACTGTTTACCTGCAGGTCTCTGCTTTATTATAATGTTATTTACTGTTTACCTGCAGGTCTCTGCTTTATTATAATGTTATTTACTGTTTACCTGCAGGTCTCTGCTTTATTATAATGTTATTTACTGTTTACCTGCAGGTCTCTGCTTTATTATAATGTTATTTACTGTTTACCTGCAGGTCTCTGCTTTATTATAATGTTATTTACTGTTTACCTGCAGGTCTCTGCTTTATTATAATGTTATTTACTGTTTACCTGCAGGTCTCTGCTTTATTATAATGTTATTTACTGTTTACCTGCAGGTCTCTGCTTTATTATAATGTTATTTACTGTTTACCTGCAGGTCTCTGCTTTATTATAATGTTATTTACTGTTTACCTGCAGGTCTCTGCTTTATTATAATGTTATTTACTGTTTACCTGCAGGTCTCTGCTTTATTATAATGTTATTTACTGTTTACCTGCAGGTCTCTGCTTTATTATAATGTTATTTACTGTTTACCTGCAGGTCTCTGCTTTATTATAATGTTATTTACTGTTTACCTGCAGGTCTCTGCTTTATTATAATGTTATTTACTGTTTACCTGCAGGTCTCTGCTTTATTATAATGTTATTTACTGTTTACCTGCAGGTCTCTGCTTTATTATAATGTTATTTACTGTTTACCTGCAGGTCTCTGCTTTATTATAATGTTATTTACTGTTTACCTGCAGGTCTCTGCTTTATTATAATGTTATTTACTGTTTACCTGCAGGTCTCTGCTTTATTATAATGTTATTTACTGTTTACCTGCAGGTCTCTGCTTTATTATAATGTTATTTACTGTTTACCTGCAGGTCTCTGCTTTATTATAATGTTATTTACTGTTTACCTGCAGGTCTCTGCTTTATTATAATGTTATTTACTGTTTACCTGCAGGTCTCTGCTTTATTATAATGTTATTTACTGTTTACCTGCAGGTCTCTGCTTTATTATAATGTTATTTACTGTTTACCTGCAGGTCTCTGCTTTATTATAATGTTATTTACTGTTTACCTGCAGGTCTCTGCTTTATTATAATGTTATTTACTGTTTACCTGCAGGTCTCTGCTTTATTATAATGTTATTTACTGTTTACCTGCAGGTCTCTGCTTTATTATAATGTTATTTACTGTTTACCTGCAGGTCTCTGCTTTATTATAATGTTATTTACTGTTTACCTGCAGGTCTCTGCTTTATTATAATGTTATTTACTGTTTACCTGCAGGTCTCTGCTTTATTATAATGTTATTTACTGTTTACCTGCAGGTCTCTGCTTTATTATAATGTTATTTACTGTTTACCTGCAGGTCTCTGCTTTATTATAATGTTATTTACTGTTTACCTGCAGGTCTCTGCTTTATTATAATGTTATTTACTGTTTACCTGCAGGTCTCTGCTTTATTATAATGTTATTTACTGTTTACCTGCAGGTCTCTGCTTTATTATAATGTTATTTACTGTTTACCTGCAGGTCTCTGCTTTATTATAATGTTATTTACTGTTTACCTGCAGGTCTCTGCTTTATTATAATGTTATTTACTGTTTACCTGCAGGTCTCTGCTTTATTATAATGTTATTTACTGTTTACCTGCAGGTCTCTGCTTTATTATAATGTTATTTACTGTTTACCTGCAGGTCTCTGCTTTATTATAATGTTATTTACTGTTTACCTGCAGGTCTCTGCTTTATTATAATGTTATTTACTGTTTACCTGCAGGTCTCTGCTTTATTATAATGTTATTTACTGTTTACCTGCAGGTCTCTGCTTTATTATAATGTTATTTACTGTTTACCTGCAGGTCTCTGCTTTATTATAATGTTATTTACTGTTTACCTGCAGGTCTCTGCTTTATTATAATGTTATTTACTGTTTACCTGCAGGTCTCTGCTTTATTATAATGTTATTTACTGTTTACCTGCAGGTCTCTGCTTTATTATAATGTTATTTACTGTTTACCTGCAGGTCTCTGCTTTATTATAATGTTATTTACTGTTTACCTGCAGGTCTCTGCTTTATTATAATGTTATTTACTGTTTACCTGCAGGTCTCTGCTTTGCTTTATTATAATGTTATTTACTGTTTACCTGCAGGTCTGCTTTATTATAATGTTATTTACTGTTTACCTGCAGGTCTCTGCTTTATTATAATGTTATTTACTGTTTACCTGCAGGTCTCTGCTTTATTATAATGTTATTTACTGTTTACCTGCAGGTCTCTGCTTTATTATAATGTTATTTACTGTTTACCTGCAGGTCTCTGCTTTATTATAATGTTATTTACTGTTTACCTGCAGGTTACTGCTTTATTTTAATGTTATTTACTGTTTACCTGCAGGTCTGCTTTATTATGTTATTTATTGTTTACCTGCAGGTCTGCTTTATTATAATGTTATTTACTGTTTACCTTCAGGTCTCTGCTTTATTATAATGTTATTTACTGTTTACCTGCAGGTCTCTGCTTTATTATAATGTTATTTACTGTTTACCTGCAGGTCTGCTTTATTATAATGTTATTTACTGTTTACCTGCAGGTCTGCTTTATTATAATGTTATTTACTGTTTACCTGCAGGTCTGCTTTATTATAATGTTATTTACTGTTTATCTGCAGGTCTGCTTTATTATAATGTTATTTACTGTTTACCTGCAGGTCTCTGCTTTATTATAATGTTATTTACTGTTTACCTGCAGGTCTCTGCTTTATTATAATGTTATTTACTGTTTACCTGCAGGTCTGCTTTATTATAATGTTATTTACTGTTTACCTGCAGGTCTCTGCTTTATTATAATGTTATTTACTGTTTACCTGCAGGTCTGCTTTATTATAGTGTTATTTACTGTTTACCTGCAGGTCTCTGCTTTATTATAATGTTATTTACTGTTTACCTGCAGGTCTCTGCTTTATTATAATGTTATTTACTGTTTATCTGCAGGTCTGCTTTATTATAATGTTATTTACTGTTTACCTGCAGGTCTCTGCTTTATTATAATGTTATTTACTGTTTACCTGCAGGTCTCTGCTTTATTATAATGTTATTTACTTTTTACCTGCAGGTCTCTGCTTTATTATAATGTTATTTACTGTTTACCTGCAGGTCTGCTTTATTATAATGTTATTTACTGTTTACCTGCAGGTCTGCTTTATTATAGTGTTATTTACTGTTTACCTGCAGGTCTGCTTTATTATAATGTTATTTACTGTTTACCTGCAGGTCTGCTTTATTATAATGTTATTTACTGTTTACCTGCAGGTCTGCTTTATTATAATGTTATTTACTGTTTACCTGCAGGTCTGCTTTAATATAATGTTATTTACTGTTTACCTGCAGGTCTGCTTTATTATAATGTTATTTACTGTTTACCTGCAGGTCTCTGCTTTATTATAATGTTATTTACTGTTTACCTGCAGGTCCCTGCTTTATTATAATGTTATTTACTGTTTACCTGCAGGTCTGCTTTATTATAATGTTATTTACTGTTTACCTGCAGGTCTCTGCTTTATTATAATGTTATTTACTGTTTACCTGCAGGTCTCTGCTTTATTATAATGTTATTTACTGTTTACCTGCAGGTCTCTGCTTTATTATAATGTTATTTACTGTTTACCTTCAAGTCTCTGCTTTATTATAATGTTATTTACTGTTTACCTGCAGGTCTCTGCTTTATTATAATATTATTTACTGTTTACCTGCAGGTCTCTGCTTTATTATAATGTTATTTACTGTTTACCTTCAAGTCTCTGCTTTATTATAATGTTATTTACTGTTTACCTGCAGGTCTGCTTTATTATAATGTTATTTACTGTTTACCTGCAGGTCTCTGCTTTATTATAATATTATTTACTGTTTACCTGCAGGTCTCTGCTTTATTATAATGTTATTTACTGTTTACCTGCAGGTCTCTGCTTTATTATAATGTTATTTACTGTTTACCTGCAGGTCTCTGCTTTATTATAATGTTATTTACTGTTTACCTGCAGGTCTCTGCTTTATTATAATGTTATTTACTGTTTATCTGCAGGTCTGCTTTATTATAATGTTATTTACTGTTTACCTGCAGGTCTCTGCTTTATTATAATGTTATTTACTGTTTACCTGCAGGTCTCTGCTTTATTATAATGTTATTTACTGTTTACCTGCAGGTCTCTGCTTTATTATAATGTTATTTACTGTTTACCTGCAGGTCTCTGCTTTATTATAATGTTATTTACTGTTTACCTGCAGGTCTCTGCTTTATTATAATGTTATTTACTGTTTACCTGCAGGTCTCTGCTTTATTATAATGTTATTTACTGTTTACCTGCAGGTCTGCTTTATTATAATGTTATTTACTGTTTACCTGCAGGTCTCTGCTTTATTATAATGTTATTTACTGTTTACCTGCAGGTCTGCTTTATTATAATGTTATTTACTGTTTACCTGCAGCTCTCTGCTTTATTATAATGTTATTTACTGTTTACCTGCAGGTCTCTGCTTTATTATAATGTTATTTACTGTTTACCTGCAGGTCTGCTTTATTATAATGTTATTTACTGTTTACCTTCAGGTCTCTGCTTTATTATAATGTTATTTACTGTTTACCTGCAGGTCTCTGCTTTATTATAATGGTATTTACTGTTTACCTGCAGGTCTGCTTTATTATAATGTTATTTACTGTTTACCTGCAGATCTCTGCTTTATTATAATGTTATTTACTGTTTACCTTCAGGTCTCTGCTTTATTATAATGTTATTTACTGTTTACCTGCAGGTCTCTGCTTTATTATAATGTTATTTACTGTTTACCTGCAGGTCTGCTTTATTATAATGTTATTTACTGTTTACCTTCAGGTCTCTGCTTTATTATAATGTTATTTACTGTTTACCTGCAGGTCTCTGCTTTATTATAATGTTATTTACTGTTTACCTGCAGGTCTCTGCTTTATTATAATGTTATTTACTGTTTACCTGCAGGTCTGCTTTATTATAATGTTATTTACTGTTTACCTGCAGGTCTGCTTTATTATAATGTTATTTACTGTTTACCTGCAGGTCTGTTTTATTATAATGTTATTTACTGTTTACCTGCAGGTCTGCTTTATTATAATGTTATTTACTGTTTACCTGCAGGTCTGTTTTATTATAATGTTATTTACTGTTTACCTGCAGGTCTGTTTTATTATAATGTTATTTACTGTTTACCTGCAGGTCTCTGCTTTATTATAATGTTATTTACTGTTTACCTGCAGGTCTCTGCTTTATTATAATGTTATTTACTGTTTACCTGCAGGTCTGCTTTATTATAATGTTATTTACTGTTTACCTGCAGGTCTGCTTTATTATAATGTTATTTACTGTTTACCTGCAGGTCTGCTTTATTATAATGTTATTTACTGTTTACCTGCAGGTCTCTGCTTTATTATAATGTTATTTACTGTTTACCTGCAGGTCTCTGCTTTATTATAATGTTATTTACTGTTTACCTGCAGGTCTCTGCTTTATTATAATGTTATTTACTGTTTACCTGCAGGTCTGCTTTATTATAATGTTATTTACTGTTTACCTGCAGGTCTGCTTTATTATAATGTTATTTACTGTTTACCTGCAGGTCTCTGCTTTATTATAATGTTATTTACTGTTTACCTGCAGGTCTCTGCTTTATTATAATGTTATTTACTGTTTACCTGCAAGTCACTGCTTTATTATAATGTTATTTACTGTTTACCTGCAGGTCTGCTTTATTATAATGTTATTTACTGTTTACCTGCAGGTCTGCTTTATTATAATGTTATTTACTGTTTACCTGCAGGTCTCTGCTTTATTATAATGTTATTTACTGTTTACCTGCAGGTCTCTGCTTTATTATAATGTTATTTACTGTTTACCTGCAGGTCTGCTTTATTATAATGTTATTTACTGTTTACCTGCAGGTCTCTGCTTTATTATAATGTTATTTACTGTTTACCTGCAGGTTACTGCTTTATTTTAATGTTATTTACTGTTTACCTGCAGGTCTGCTTTATTATAATGTTATTTACTGTTTACCTGCAGGTCTGCTTTATTATAATGTTATTTACTGTTTACCTGCAGGTCTCTCCTTTATTATAATGTTATTTACTGTTTACCTGCAGGTCTGCTTTATTATAATGTTATTTACTGTTTACCTGCAGGTCTGCTTTATTATAATGTTATTTACTGTTTACCTGCAGGTCTGCTTTATTATAATGTTATTTACTGTTTACCTGCAGGTCTGCTTTATTATAATGTTATTTACTGTTTACCTGCAGGTCTCTGCTTTATTATAATGTTATTTACTGTTTACCTGCAGGTCTGCTTTATTATAATGTTATTTACTGTTTACCTGCAGGTCTGCTTTATTATAATGTTATTTACTGTTTACCTGCAGGTCTCTGCTTTATTATAATGTTATTTACTGTTTACCTGCAGGTCTCTGCTTTATTATAATGTTATTTACTGTTTACCTGCAGGTCTGCTTTATTATAATGTTATTTACTGTTTACCTGCAGGTCTGCTTTATTATAATGTTATTTACTGTTTACCTGCAGGTCTGCTTTATTATAATGTTATTTACTGTTTACCTGCAGGTCTCTGCTTTATTATAATGTTATTTACTGTTTACCTGCAGGTCTGCTTTATTATAATGTTATTTACTGTTTACCTGCAGGTCTGCTTTATTATAATGTTATTTACTGTTTACCTGCAGGTCTCTGCTTTATTATAATGTTATTTACTGTTTACCTGCAGGTCTCTGCTTTATTATAATGTTATTTACTGTTTACCTGCAGGTCTGCTTTATTATAATGTTATTTACTGTTTACCTGCAGGTCTCTGCTTTATTATAATGTTATTTACTGTTTACCTGCAGGTCTCTGCTTTATTATAATGGTATTTACTGTTTACCTGCAGGTCTGCTTTATTATAATGTTATTTACTGTTTACCTGCAGATCTCTGCTTTATTATAATGTTATTTACTGTTTACCTTCAGGTCTCTGCTTTATTATAATGTTATTTACTGTTTACCTGCAGGTCTCTGCTTTATTATAATGTTATTTACTGTTTACCTGCAGGTCTGCTTTATTATAATGTTATTTACTGTTTACCTTCAGGTCTCTGCTTTATTATAATGTTATTTACTGTTTACCTGCAGGTCTCTGCTTTATTATAATGTTATTTACTGTTTACCTGCAGGTCTCTGCTTTATTATAATGTTATTTACTGTTTACCTGCAGGTCTGCTTTATTATAATGTTATTTACTGTTTACCTGCAGGTCTGCTTTATTATAATGTTATTTACTGTTTACCTGCAGGTCTCTCCTTTATTATAATGTTATTTACTGTTTACCTGCAGGTCTGCTTTATTATAATGTTATTTACTGTTTACCTGCAGGTCTGCTTTATTATAATGTTATTTACTGTTTACCTGCAGGTCTGCTTTATTATAATGTTATTTACTGTTTACCTGCAGGTCTGCTTTATTATAATGTTATTTACTGTTTACCTGCAGGTCTCTGCTTTATTATAATGTTATTTACTGTTTACCTGCAGGTCTGCTTTATTATAATGTTATTTACTGTTTACCTGCAGGTCTGCTTTATTATAATGTTATTTACTGTTTACCTGCAGGTCTCTGCTTTATTATAATGTTATTTACTGTTTACCTGCAGGTCTCTGCTTTATTATAATGTTATTTACTGTTTACCTGCAGGTCTGCTTTATTATAATGTTATTTACTGTTTACCTGCAGGTCTGCTTTATTATAATGTTATTTACTGTTTACCTGCAGGTCTGCTTTATTATAATGTTATTTACTGTTTACCTGCAGGTCTCTGCTTTATTATAATGTTATTTACTGTTTACCTGCAGGTCTGCTTTATTATAATGTTATTTACTGTTTACCTGCAGGTCTGCTTTATTATAATGTTATTTACTGTTTACCTGCAGGTCTCTGCTTTATTATAATGTTATTTACTGTTTACCTGCAGGTCTCTGCTTTATTATAATGTTATTTACTGTTTACCTGCAGGTCTGCTTTATTATAATGTTATTTACTGTTTACCTGCAGGTCTCTGCTTTATTATAATGTTATTTACTGTTTACCTGCAGGTCTCTGCTTTATTATAATGGTATTTACTGTTTACCTGCAGGTCTGCTTTATTATAATGTTATTTACTGTTTACCTGCAGATCTCTGCTTTATTATAATGTTATTTACTGTTTACCTTCAGGTCTCTGCTTTATTATAATGTTATTTACTGTTTACCTTCAGGTCTCTGCTTTATTATAATGTTATTTACTGTTTACCTGCAGGTCTGCTTTATTATAATGTTATTTACTGTTTACCTGCAGGTCTCTGCTTTATTATAATGTTATTTACTGTTTACCTGCAGGTCTGCTTTATTATAATGTTATTTACTGTTTACCTTCAGGTCTCTGCTTTATTATAATGTTATTTACTGTTTACCTGCAGGTCTCTGCTTTATTATAATGTTATTTACTGTTTACCTGCAGGTCTCTGCTTTATTATAATGTTATTTACTGTTTACCTGCAGGTCTGCTTTATTATAATGTTATTTACTGTTTACCTGCAGGTCTGCTTTATTATAATGTTATTTACTGTTTACCTGCAGGTCTGTTTTATTATAATGTTATTTACTGTTTACCTGCAGGTCTGCTTTATTATAATGTTATTTACTGTTTACCTGCAGGTCTGTTTTATTATAATGTTATTTACTGTTTACCTGCAGGTCTGTTTTATTATAATGTTATTTACTGTTTACCTGCAGGTCTCTGCTTTATTATAATGTTATTTACTGTTTACCTGCAGGTCTCTGCTTTATTATAATGTTATTTACTGTTTACCTGCAGGTCTGCTTTATTATAATGTTATTTACTGTTTACCTGCAGGTCTGCTTTATTATAATGTTATTTACTGTTTACCTGCAGGTCTGCTTTATTATAATGTTATTTACTGTTTACCTGCAGGTCTCTGCTTTATTATAATGTTATTTACTGTTTACCTGCAGGTCTCTGCTTTATTATAATGTTATTTACTGTTTACCTGCAGGTCTCTGCTTTATTATAATGTTATTTACTGTTTACCTGCAGGTCTGCTTTATTATAATGTTATTTACTGTTTACCTGCAGGTCTGCTTTATTATAATGTTATTTACTGTTTACCTGCAGGTCTCTGCTTTATTATAATGTTATTTACTGTTTACCTGCAGGTCTCTGCTTTATTATAATGTTATTTACTGTTTACCTGCAAGTCACTGCTTTATTATAATGTTATTTACTGTTTACCTGCAGGTCTGCTTTATTATAATGTTATTTACTGTTTACCTGCAGGTCTGCTTTATTATAATGTTATTTACTGTTTACCTGCAGGTCTCTGCTTTATTATAATGTTATTTACTGTTTACCTGCAGGTCTCTGCTTTATTATAATGTTATTTACTGTTTACCTGCAGGTCTGCTTTATTATAATGTTATTTACTGTTTACCTGCAGGTCTCTGCTTTATTATAATGTTATTTACTGTTTACCTGCAGGTTACTGCTTTATTTTAATGTTATTTACTGTTTACCTGCAGGTCTGCTTTATTATAATGTTATTTACTGTTTACCTGCAGGTCTGCTTTATTATAATGTTATTTACTGTTTACCTGCAGGTCTCTCCTTTATTATAATGTTATTTACTGTTTACCTGCAGGTCTGCTTTATTATAATGTTATTTACTGTTTACCTGCAGGTCTGCTTTATTATAATGTTATTTACTGTTTACCTGCAGGTCTGCTTTATTATAATGTTATTTACTGTTTACCTGCAGGTCTGCTTTATTATAATGTTATTTACTGTTTACCTGCAGGTCTCTGCTTTATTATAATGTTATTTACTGTTTACCTGCAGGTCTGCTTTATTATAATGTTATTTACTGTTTACCTGCAGGTCTGCTTTATTATAATGTTATTTACTGTTTACCTGCAGGTCTCTGCTTTATTATAATGTTATTTACTGTTTACCTGCAGGTCTCTGCTTTATTATAGTGTTATTCACTGTTTACCTGCAGGTCTCTGCTTTATTATAGTGTTATTTACTGTTAACCTGCAGGTCTGCTTTATCATAATGTTATTTACTGTTTACCTGCAGGTCTCTGCTTTATTATAATGTTATTTACTGTTTACCTGCAGGTCTCTGCTTTATTATAATGTTATTTACTGTTTACGTGCAGGTCTCTGCTTTATTATAATGTTATTTACTGTTTACCTGCAGGTCTGCTTTATTATAATGTTATTTACTGTTTACCTGCAGGTCTCTGCTTTATTATAATGTTATTTACTGTTTACCTGCAGGTCTGCTTTATGATAATGTTATTTACTGTTTACCTGCAGGTCTCTGCTTTATTATAATGTTATTTACTGTTTACCTGCAGGTCTCTGCTTTATTATAATGTTATTTACTGTTTACCTGCAGGTCTCTGTTTTATTATAATGTTATTTACTGTTTACCTGCAGGTCTCTGCTTTATTATAATGTTATTTACTGTTTACCTGCAGGTCTGTTTTATTATAATGTTATTTACTGTTTACCTGCAGGTCTGTTTTATTATAATGTTATTTACTGTTTACCTGCAGGTCTCTGCTTTATTATAATGTTATTTACTGTTTACCTGCAGGTCTGCTTTATTATAATGTTATTTACTGTTTACCTGCAGGTCTCTGCTTTATTATAATGTTATTTACTGTTTACCTGCAGGTCTCTGCTTTATTATAATGTTATTTACTGTTTACCTGCAGGTCTCTGCTTTATTATAATGTTATTTACTGTTTACCTGCAGGTCTGCTTTATTATAATGTTATTTACTGTTTACCTGCAGGTCTCTGCTTTATTATAATGTTATTTACTGTTTACCTGCAGGTCTCTGCTTTATTATAATGTTATTTACTGTTTACCTGCAGGTTACTGCTTTATTTTAATGTTATTTACTGTTTACCTGCAGGTCTGCTTTATTATAATGTTATTTACTGTTTACCTGCAGGTCTGCTTTATTATAATGTTATTTACTGTTTACCTGCAGGTCTCTGCTTTATTATAATGTTATTTACTGTTTACCTGCAGGTCTGCTTTATTATAATGTTATTTACTGTTTACCTGCAGGTCTCTGCTTTATTATAATGTTATTTACTGTTTACCTGCAGGTCTGCTTTATTATAATGTTATTTACTGTTTACCTGCAGGTCTGCTTTATTATAATGTTATTTACTGTTTACCTGCAGGTCTCTGCTTTATTATAATGTTATTTACTGTTTACCTGCAGGTCTGCTTTATTATAATGTTATTTACTGTTTACCTGCAGGTCTCTGCTTTATTATAATGTTATTTACTGTTTACCTGCAGGTCTGCTTTATTATAATGTTATTTACTGTTTACCTGCAGGTCTCTGCTTTATTATAATGTTATTTACTGTTTACCTGCAGGTCTGCTTTATTATAATGTTATTTACTGTTTACCTGCAGGTCTCTGCTTTATTATAATGTTATTTACTGTTTACCTGCAGGTCTCTGCTTTATTATAATGTTATTTACTGTTTACCTGCAGGTCTGCTTTATTATAGTGTTATTTACTGTTTACCTGCAGGTCTCTGCTTTATTATAGTGTTATTTACTGTTTACCTGCAGGTCTGCTTTATTATAATGTTATTTACTGTTTACCTGCAGGTCTGCTTTATTATAATGTTATTTACTGTTTACCTGCAGGTCTCTGCTTTATTATAATGTTATTTACTGTTTACCTGCAGGTCACTGCTTTATTATAATGTTATTTACTGTTTACCTGCAGGTCTGCTTTATTATAATGTTATTTACTGTTTACCTGCAGGTCTGCTTTATTATAATGTTATTTACTGTTTACCTGCAGGTCTCTGCTTTATTATAATGTTATTTACTGTTTATCTGCAGGTCTGCTTTATTATAATGTTATTTACTGTTTACCTGCAGGTCTGCTTTATTATAATGTTATTTACTGTTTACCTGCAGGTCTCTGCTTTATTATAATGTTATTTACTGTTTACCTGCAGGTCTCTGCTTTATTATAATGTTATTTACTGTTTACCTGCAGGTCTCTGCTTTATTATAATGTTATTTACTGTTTACCTGCAGGTCTGCTTTATTATAATGTTATTTACTGTTTACCTGCAGGTCTCTGCTTTATTATAATGTTATTTACTGTTTACCTGCAGGTCTCTGCTTTATTATAATGTTATTTACTGTTTACCTGCAGGTCTGCTTTATTATAATGTTATTTACTGTTTACCTGCAGGTCTCTGCTTTATTATAATGTTATTTACTGTTTACCTGCAGGTCTCTGCTTTATTATAATGTTATTTACTGTTTACCTGCAGGTCTCTGCTTTATTATAATGTTATTTACTGTTTACCTGCAGGTCTGCTTTATTATAGTGTTATTTACTGTTTACCTGCAGGTCTCTGCTTTATTATAGTGTTATTTACTGTTTACCTGCAGGTCTCTGCTTTATTATAATGTTATTTACTGTTTACCTGCAGGTCTGCTTTATTATAATGTTATTTACTGTTTACCTGCAGGTCTGCATTATTATAATGTTATTTACTGTTTACCTGCAGGTCTCTGCTTTATTATAATGTTATTTACTGTTTACCTGCAGGTCTGCTTTATTATAATGTTATTTACTGTTTACCTGCAGGTCTGCATTATTATAATGTTATTTACTGTTTACCTGCAGGTCTCTGCTTTATTATAATGTTATTTACTGTTTACCTGCAGGTCTCTGCTTTATTATAATGTTATTTACTGTTTACCTGCAGGTCTGCTTTATTATAATGTTATTTACTGTTTACCTGCAGGTCTCTGCTTTATTATAATGTTATTTACTGTTTACCTGCAGGTCTCTGCTTTATTATAATGTTATTTACTGTTTACCTGCAGCTCTCTGCTTTATTATAATGTTATTTACTGTTTACCTGCAGGTCTCTGCTTTATTATAATGTTATTTACTGTTTACCTGCAGCTCTCTGCTTTATTATAATGTTATTTACTGTTTACCTGCAGGTCTCTGCTTTATTATAATGTTATTAACTGTTTACCTGCAGGTCTCTGCTTTATTATAATGTTATTTACTGTTTACCTGCAGGTCTCTGCTTTATTATAATGTTATTTACTGTTTACCTGCAGCTCTCTGCTTTATTATAATGTTATTTACTGTTTACCTGCAGGTCTGCTTTATTATAATGTTATTTACTGTTTACCTGCAGGTCTGCTTTATTATAATGTTATTTACTGTTTACCTGCAGGTCTCTGCTTTATTATAATGTTATTTACTGTTTACCTGCAGGTCTCTGCTTTATTATAATGTTATTTACTGTTTACCTGCAGGTCTGCTTTGTTATAATGTTATTTACTGTTTACCTGCAGGTCTCTGCTTTATTATAATGTTATTTACTGTTTACCTGCAGGTCTGCTTTATTATAATGTTATTTACTGTTTACCTGCAGGTCTCTGCTTTATTATAATGTTATTTACTGTTTACCTGCAGGTCTCTGCTTTATTATAATGTTATTTACTGTTTACCTGCAGGTCACTGCTTTATTATAATGTTATTTACTGTTTACCTGCAGGTCTGCTTTATTATAATGTTATTTACTGTTTACCTGCAGGTCTGCTTTATTATAATGTTATTTACTGTTTACCTGCAGGTCTCTGCTTTATTATAATGTTATTTACTGTTTACCTGCAGGTCTGCTTTATTATAATGTTATTTACTGTTTACCTGCAGGTCTGCTTTATTATAATGTTATTTACTGTTTACCTGCAGGTCTGCTTTATTATAATGTTATTTACTGTTTACCTGCAGGTCTCTGCTTTATTATAATGTTATTTACTGTTTACCTGCAGGTCTCTGCTTTATTATAATGTTATTTACTGTTTACCTGCAGGTCTCTGCTTTATTATAATGTTATTTACTGTTTACCTGCAGGTCTCTGCTTTATTATAATGTTATTTACTGTTTACCTGCAGGTCTCTGCTTTATTATAATGTTATTTACTGTTTATCTGCAGGTCTGCTTTATTATAATGTTATTTACTGTTTACCTGCAGGTCTCTGCTTTATTATAATGTTATTTACTGTTTACCTGCAGGTCTGCTTTATTATAATGTTATTTACTGTTTACCTGCAGGTCTCTGCTTTATTATAATGTTATTTACTGTTTACCTGCAGGTCTCTGCTTTATTATAATGTTATTTACTGTTTACCTGCAGGTCTCTGCTTTATTATAATGTTATTTACTGTTTACCTGCAGGTCTGCTTTATTATAATGTTATTTACTGTTTACCTGCAGGTCTCTGCTTTATTATAATGTTATTTACTGTTTACCTGCAGGTCTCTGCTTTATTATAATGTTATTTACTGTTTACCTGCAGGTCTGCTTTATTATAATGTTATTTACTGTTTACCTGCAGGTCTCTGCTTTATTATAATGTTATTTACTGTTTACCTGCAGGTCTCTGCTTTATTATAATGTTATTTACTGTTTACCTGCAGGTCTCTGCTTTATTATAATGTTATTTACTGTTTACCTGCAGGTCTGCTTTATTATAGTGTTATTTACTGTTTACCTGCAGGTCTCTGCTTTATTATAGTGTTATTTACTGTTTACCTGCAGGTCTGCTTTATTATAATGTTATTTACTGTTTACCTGCAGGTCTGCATTATTATAATGTTATTTACTGTTTACCTGCAGGTCTCTGCTTTATTATAATGTTATTTACTGTTTACCTGCAGGTCTGCTTTATTATAATGTTATTTACTGTTTACCTGCAGGTCTCTGCTTTATTATAATGTTATTTACTGTTTACCTGCAGGTCTGCTTTATTATAATGTTATTTACTGTTTACCTGCAGGTCTCTGCTTTATTATAATGTTATTTACTGTTTACCTGCAGGTCTCTGCTTTATTATAATGTTATTTACTGTTTACCTGCAGCTCTCTGCTTTATTATAATGTTATTTACTGTTTACCTGCAGGTCTCTGCTTTATTATAATGTTATTTACTGTTTACCTGCAGCTCTCTGCTTTATTATAATGTTATTTACTGTTTACCTGCAGGTCTCTGCTTTATTATAATGTTATTTACTGTTTACCTGCAGGTCTCTGCTTTATTATAATGTTATTTACTGTTTACCTGCAGGTCTGCTTTGTTATAATGTTATTTACTGTTTACCTGCAGGTCTCTGCTTTATTATAATGTTATTTACTGTTTACCTGCAGGTCTGCTTTATTATAATGTTATTTACTGTTTACCTGCAGGTCTGCTTTATTATAATGTTATTTACTGTTTACCTGCAGGTCTGCTTTATTATAATGTTATTTACTGTTTACCTGCAGGTCTGTTTTATTATAATGTTATTTACTGTTTACCTGCAGGTCTCTGCTTTATTATAATGTTATTTACTGTTTACCTGCAGGTCTGCTTTATTATAATGTTATTTACTGTTTACCTGCAGGTCTCTGCTTTATTATAATGTTATTTACTGTTTACCTGCAGGTCTGCTTTATTATAATGTTATTTACTGTTTACCTGCAGGTCTCTGCTTTATTATAATGTTATTTACTGTTTACCTGCAGGTCTCTGCTTTATTATAATGTTATTTACTGTTTACCTGCAGGTCTCTGCTTTATTATAATGTTATTTACTGTTTACCTGCAGGTCTGCTTTATTATAATGTTATTTACTGTTTACCTGCAGGTCTCTGCATTATTATAATGTTATTTACTGTTTACCTGCAGGTCTCTGCTTTATTATAATGTTATTTACTGTTTACCTGCAGGTCTGCTTTATTATAATGTTATTTACTGTTTACCTGCAGGTCTCTGCTTTATTATAATGTTATTTACTGTTTACCTGCAGGTCTGCTTTATTATAATGTTATTTACTGTTTACCTGCAGGTCTCTGCTTTATTATAATGTTATTTACTGTTTACCTGCAGGTCTCTGCTTTATTATAATGTTATTTACTGTTTACCTGCAGCTCTCTGCTTTATTATAATGTTATTTACTGTTTACCTGCAGGTCTCTGCTTTATTATAATGTTATTTACTGTTTACCTGCAGCTCTCTGCTTTATTATAATGTTATTTACTGTTTACCTGCAGGTCTCTGCTTTATTATAATGTTATTTACTGTTTACCTGCAGGTCTCTGCTTTATTATAATGTTATTTACTGTTTACCTGCAGGTCTGCTTTGTTATAATGTTATTTACTGTTTACCTGCAGGTCTCTGCTTTATTATAATGTTATTTACTGTTTACCTGCAGGTCTGCTTTATTATAATGTTATTTACTGTTTACCTGCAGGTCTGCTTTATTATAATGTTATTTACTGTTTACCTGCAGGTCTGCTTTATTATAATGTTATTTACTGTTTACCTGCAGGTCTGTTTTATTATAATGTTATTTACTGTTTACCTGCAGGTCTCTGCTTTATTATAATGTTATTTACTGTTTACCTGCAGGTCTGTTTTATTATAATGTTATTTACTGTTTACCTGCAGGTCTCTGCTTTATTATAATGTTATTTACTGTTTACCTGCAGGTCTCTGCTTTATTAAAATGTTATTTACTGTTTATCTGCAGGTCTGCTTTATTATAATGTTATTTACTGTTTACCTGCAGGTCTGCTTTATTATAATGTTATTTACTGTTTACCTGCAGGTCTCTGCTTTATTATAATGTTATTTACTGTTTACCTGCAGGTCTCTGCTTTATTATAATGTTATTTACTGTTTACCTGCAGGTCTGCTTTATTATAATGTTATTTACTGTTTACCTGCAGGTCTCTGCTTTATTATAATGTTATTTACTGTTTACCTGCAGGTCTGCTTTATTATAATGTTATTTACTGTTTACCTGCAGGTCTGCTTTATTATAATGTTATTTACTGTTTACCTGCAGCTCTCTGCTTTATTATAATGTTATTTACTGTTTACCTGCAGGTCTCTGCTTTATTATAATGTTATTTACTGTTTACCTGCAGGTCTCTGCTTTATTATAATGTTATTTACTGTTTACCTGCAGGTCTGCTTTATTATAATGTTATTTACTGTTTACCTGCAGGTCTCTGCTTTATCATAATGTTATTTACTGTTTACCTGCAGGTCTGCTTTATTATAATGTTATTTACTGTTTACCTGCAGGTCTGCTTTATTATAATGTTATTTACTGTTTACCTGCAGGTCTCTGCTTTATTATAATGTTATTTACTGTTTACCTGCAGGTCTGCTTTATTATAATGTTATTTACTGTTTACCTGCAGGTCTCTGCTTTATTATTATATTTACTGTTTACCTGCAGGTCTCTGCTTTATTATAATGTTATTTACTGTTTACCTGCAGGTCTCTGCTTTATTAAAATGTTATTTACTGTTTACCTGCAGGTCTGCTTTATTATAATGTTATTTACTGTTTACCTGCAGGTCTCTACTTTATTAAAATGTTATTTACTGTTTACCTGCAGGTCTGCTTTATTTTGTTATTTACTGTTTACCTGCAGGTCTCTGCTTTATTATAATGTTATTTACTGTTTACCTGCAGGTCTGCTTTATTATAATGTTATTTACTGTTTACCTGCAGGTCTGCTTTATTATAATGTTATTTACTGTTTACCTGCAGGTCTGCTTTATTATAATGTTATTTACTGTTTACCTGCAGGTCTGCTTTATTATAATGTTATTTACTGTTTACCTGCAGGTCTCTGCTTTATTATAATGTTATTTACTGTTTACCTGCAGGTCTCTGCTTTATTATAATGTTATTTACTGTTTACCTTCAAGTCTCTGCTTTATTATAATGTTATTTACTGTTTACCTGCAGGTCTCTGCTTTATTATAATGTTATTTACTGTTGACCTGCAGGTCTCTGCTTTATTATAATGTTATTTACTGTTTACCTGCAGGTCTCTGCTTTATTATAATGTTATTTACTGTTTACCTGCAGGTCTGCTTTATTATAATGTTATTTACTGTTTACCTGCAGGTCTCTGCTTTATTATAATGTTATTTACTGTTTACCTGCAGGTCTCTGCTTTATTATAATGTTATTTACTGTTTACCTGCAGGTCTCTGCTTTATTATAATGTTATTTACTGTTTACCTGCAGGTCTCTCCTTTATTATAATGTTATTTACTGTTTACCTGCAGGTCTCTGCTTTATTATAATGTTATTTACTGTTTACCTGCAGGTCTCTCCTTTATTATAATGTTATTTACTGTTTACCTGCAGGTCTCTCCTTTATTATAATGTTATTTACTGTTTACCTGCAGGTCTGCTTTATTATAATGTTATTTACTGTTTACCTGCAGGTCTGCTTTATTATAATGTTATTTACTGTTTACCTGCAGGTCTGCTTTATTATAATGTTATTTACTGTTTACCTGCAGGTCTGCTTTATTATAATGTTATTTACTGTTTACCTGCAGGTCTGCTTTATTATAATGTTATTTACTGTTTACCTGCAGGTCTCTGCTTTATTATAATGTTATTTACTGTTTACCTGCAGGTCTCTGCTTTATTATAATGTTATTTACTGTTTACCTGCAGGTCTGCTTTATTATAATGTTATTTACTGTTTACCTGCAGGTCTGCTTTATTATAGTGTTATTTACTGTTTACCTGCAGGTCTCTGCTTTATTATAATGTTATTTACTGTTTACCTGCAGGTGTCTGCTTTATTATAATGTTATTTACTGTTTACCTGCAGGTCTGCTTTATTATAATGTTATTTACTGTTTACCTGCAGGTCTCTGCTTTATTATAATGTTATTTACTGTTTACCTGCACGTCTCTGCTTTATTATAATGTTATTTACTGTTTACCTGCAGGTCTCTGCTTTATTATAATATTATTTACTGTTTACCTGCAGGTCTGCTTTATTATAATATTTACTGTTTACCTGCAGGTCTGCTTTATTATAATGTTATTTACTGTTTACCTGCAGGTCTCTGCTTTATTAAAATGTTATTTACTGTTTACCTGCAGGTCTGCTTTATTATAATATTTACTGTTTACCTGCAGGTCTCTGCTTTATTAAAATGTTATTTACTGTTTACCTGCAGGTCTCTGCTTTATTATAATGTTATTTACTGTTTACCTGCAGGTCTCTGCTTTATTATAATGTTATTTACTGTTTACCTGCAGGTCTGCTTTATTTTGTTATTTACTGTTTACCTGCAGGTCTGCTTTATTATAATGTTATTTACTGTTTACCTGCAGGTCTGCTTTATTATAATGTTATTTACTGTTTACCTGCAGGTCTGCTTTATTATAATGTTATTTACTGTTTACCTGCAGGTCTCTGCTTTATTATAATGTTATTTACTGTTTACCTGCAGGTCTCTGCTTTATTATAATGTTATTTACTGTTTACCTTCAAGTCTCTGCTTTATTATAATGTTATTTACTGTTTACCTTCAAGTCTCTGCTTTATTATAATGTTATTTACTGTTTACCTGCAGGTCTCTGCTTTATTATAATGTTATTTACTGTTTACCTGCAGGTCTCTGCTTTATTATAATGTTATTTACTGTTTACCTGCAGGTCTCTGCTTTATTATAATGTTATTTACTGTTTACCTGCAGGTCTCTCCTTTATTATAATGTTATTTACTGTTTACCTGCAGCTCTCTGCTTTATTATAATGTTATTTACTGTTTACCTGCAGGTCTCTGCTTTATTATAATGTTATTTACTGTTTACCTGCAGGTCTGCTTTATTATAATGTTATTTACTGTTTACCTGCAGGTCTGCTTTATTATAATGTTATTTACTGTTTACCTGCAGGTCTGCTTTATTATAATGTTATTTACTGTTTACCTGCAGGTCTCTGCTTTATTATAATGTTATTTACTGTTTACCTGCAGGTCTCTGCTTTATTATAATGTTATTTACTGTTTACCTGCAGGTCTGCTTTATTATAATGTTATTTACTGTTTACCTGCAGGTCTGCTTTATTATAGTGTTATTTACTGTTTACCTGCAGGTCTCTGCTTTATTATAATGTTATTTACTGTTTACCTGCAGGTCTGCTTTATTATAATGTTATTTACTGTTTACCTGCAGGTCTGCTTTATTATAATGTTATTTACTGTTTACCTGCAGGTCTCTGCTTTATTATAATGTTATTTACTGTTTACCTGCAGGTCTCTGCTTTATTATAATGTTATTTACTGTTTACCTGCAGGTCTGCTTTATTATAATATTTACTGTTTACCTGCAGGTCTGCTTTATTATAGTGTTATTTACTGTTTACCTGCAGGTCTCTGCTTTATTATAATGTTATTTACTGTTTACCTGCAGGTGTCTGCTTTATTATAATGTTATTTACTGTTTACCTGCAGGTCTGCTTTATTATAATGTTATTTACTGTTTACCTGCAGGTCTCTGCTTTATTATAATGTTATTTACTGTTTACCTGCAGGTCTCTGCTTTATTATAATGTTATTTACTGTTTACCTGCAGGTCTGCTTTATTATAATATTATTTACTGTTTACCTGCAGGTCTGCTTTATTATAATATTTACTGTTTACCTGCAGGTCTGCTTTATTATAATATTTACTGTTTACCTGCAGGTCTCTACTTTATTAAAATGTTATTTACTGTTTACCTGCAGGTCTCTGCTTTATTATAATGTTATTTACTGTTTACCTGCAGGTCTGCTTTATTATAATGTTATTTACTGTTTACCTGCAGGTCTCTACTTTATTAAAATGTTATTTACTGTTTACCTGCAGGTCTGCTTTATTTTGTTATTTACTTTTTACCTGCAGGTCTGCTTTATTATAATGTTATTTACTGTTTACCTGCAGGTCTGCTTTATTATAATGTTATTTACTGTTTACCTGCAGGTCTCTGCTTTATTATAATGTTATTTACTGTTTACCTGCAGGTCTGCTTTATTATAATGTTATTTACTGTTTACCTGCAGGTCTCTGCTTTATTATAATGTTATTTACTGTTTACCTGCAGGTCTCTGCTTTATTATAATGTTATTTATTGTTTACCTGCAGGTCTGCTTTATTATAATGTTATTTACTGTTTACCTGCAGGTCTGCTTTATTATAATGTTATTTACTGTTTACCTGCAGGTCTGCTTTATTATAATGTTATTTACTGTTTACCTGCAGGTCTGCTTTATTATAATGTTATTTACTGTTTACCTGCAGGTCTCTGCTTTATTATAATGTTATTTACTGTTTACCTGCAGGTCTGCTTTATTATAATGTTATTTACTGTTTACCTGCAGGTCTCTGCTTTATTATAATGTTATTTACTGTTTACCTGCAGGTCTCTGCTTTATTATAATGTTATTTACTGTTTACCTGCAGGTCTCTGCTTTATTATAATGTTATTTACTGTTTACCTGCAGGTCTCTGCTTTATTATAATGTTATTTACTGTTTACCTGCAGGTCTCTGCTTTATTATAATGTTATTTACTGTTTACCTGCAGGTCTGCTTTATTATAATGTTATTTACTGTTTACCTGCAGGTCTGCTTTATTATAATGTTATTTACTGTTTACCTGCAGGTCTCTACTTTATTAAAATGTTATTTACTGTTTACCTGCAGGTCTGCTTTATTTTGTTATTTACTGTTTACCTGCAGGTCTGCTTTATTATAATGTTATTTACTGTTTACCTGCAGGTCTGCTTTATTATAATGTTATTTACTGTTTACCTGCAGGTCTCTGCTTTATTATAATGTTATTTACTGTTTACCTGCAGGTCTGCTTTATTATAATGTTATTTACTGTTTACCTGCAGGTCTCTGCTTTATTATAATGTTATTTACTGTTTACCTGCAGGTCTGCTTTATTATAATGTTATTTACTGTTTACCTGCAGGTCTGCTTTATTATAATGTTATTTACTGTTTACCTGCAGGTCTCTGCTTTATTATAATGTTATTTACTGTTTACCTGCAGGTCTGCTTTATTATAATGTTATTTACTGTTTACCTGCAGGTCTCTGCTTTATTATAATGTTATTTACTGTTTACCTGCAGGTCTGCTTTATTATAATGTTATTTACTGTTTACCTGCAGGTCTCTGCTTTATTATAATGTTATTTACTGTTTACCTGCAGGTCTCTGCTTTATTATAATATTATTTACTGTTTACCTGCAGGTCTGCTTTATTATAATATTTACTGTTTACCTGCAGGTCTCTGCTTTATTATAATGTTATTTACTGTTTACCTGCAGGTCTCTACTTTATTAAAATGTTATTTACTGTTTACCTGCAGGTCTGCTTTATTTTGTTATTTACTGTTTACCTGCAGGTCTCTGCTTTATTATAATGTTATTTACTGTTTACCTGCAGGTCTCTGCTTTATTATAATGTTATTTACTGTTTACCTGCAGGTCTGCTTTATTATAATGTTATTTACTGTTTACCTGCAGGTCTGCTTTATTATAATGTTATTTACTGTTTACCTGCAGGTCTCTGCTTTATTATAATGTTATTTACTGTTTACCTGCAGGTCTCTGCTTTATTATAATGTTATTTACTGTTTACCTGCAGGTCTCTGCTTTATTATAATGTTATTTACTGTTTACCTGCAGGTCTGCTTTATTATAATATTATTTACTGTTTACCTGCAGGTCTGCTTTATTATAATGTTATTTACTGTTTACCTGCAGGTCTCTGCTTTATTATAATGTTATTTACTGTTTACCTGCAGGTCTGCTTTATTATAATGTTATTTACTGTTTACCTGCAGGTCTCTGCTTTATTATAATGTTATTTACTGTTTACCTGCAGGTCTCTGCTTTATTATAATGTTATTTACTGTTTACCTGCAGGTCTGCTTTATTATAATGTTATTTACTGTTTACCTGCAGGTCTCTGCTTTATTATAATGTTATTTACTGTTTACCTGCAGGTCTGCTTTATTATAATGTTATTTACTGTTTACCTGCAGGTCTGCTTTATTATAATGTTATTTACTGTTTACCTGCAGGTCTCTGCTTTATTATAATGTTATTTACTGTTTACCTGCAGGTCTGCTTTATTATAATGTTATTTACTGTTTACCTGCAGGTCTGCTTTATTATAATGTTATTTACTGTTTACCTGCAGGTCTGCTTTATTATAATGTTATTTACTGTTTACCTGCAGGTCTCTGCTTTATTATAATGTTATTTACTGTTTACCTGCAGGTCTGCTTTATTATAATGTTATTTACTGTTTACCTGCAGGTCTGCTTTATTATAATGTTATTTACTGTTTACCTGCAGGTCTCTGCTTTATTATAATGTTATTTACTGTTTACCTGCAGGTCTGCTTTATTATAATGTTATTTACTGTTTACCTGCAGGTCTCTGCTTTATTATAATGTTATTTACTGTTTACCTTCAAGTCTCTGCTTTATTATAATGTTATTTACTGTTTACCTGCAGGTCTCTGCTTTATTATAATGTTATTTACTGTTTACCTGCAGGTCTGCTTTATTATAATGTTATTTACTGTTTACCTGCAGGTCTCTGCTTTATTATAATGTTATTTACTGTTTACCTGCAGGTCTCTGCTTTATTATAATGTTATTTACTGTTTACCTGCAGGTCTGCTTTATTATAATGTTATTTACTGTTTACCTGCAGGTCTGCTTTATTATAATGTTATTTACTGTTTACCTGCAGGTCTCTACTTTATTAAAATGTTATTTACTGTTTACCTGCAGGTCTGCTTTATTTTGTTATTTACTGTTTACCTGCAGGTCTCTGCTTTATTATAATGTTATTTACTGTTTACCTGCAGGTCTGCTTTATTATAATGTTATTTACTGTTTACCTGCAGGTCTCTGCTTTATTATAATGTTATTTACTGTTTACCTGCAGGTCTGCTTTATTATAATGTTATTTACTGTTTACCTGCAGGTCTGCTTTATTATAATGTTATTTACTGTTTACCTGCAGGTCTCTGCTTTATTATAATGTTATTTACTGTTTACCTGCAAGTCTCTGCTTCATTATAATGTTATTTACTGTTTACCTGCAGGTCTGCTTTATTATAATGTTATTTACTGTTTACCTGCAGGTCTCTGCTTTATTATAATGTTATTTACTGTTTACCTGCAGGTCTGCTTTATTATAATGTTATTTACTGTTTACCTGCAGGTCTCTGCTTTATTATAATGTTATTTACTGTTTACCTGCAGGTCTGCTTTATTATAATGTTATTTACTGTTTACCTGCAGGTCTGCTTTATTATAATGTTATTTACTGTTTACCTGCAAGTCTGCTTTATTATAATGTTAATTACTGTTTACCTGCAGGTCTCTGCTTTATTATAATGTTATTTACTGTTTACCTTCAAGTCTCTGCTTTATTATAATGTTATTTACTGTTTACCTGCAGGTCTGCTTTATTATAATGTTATTTACTGTTTACCTGCAGGTCTCTGCTTTATTATAATGTTATTTACTGTTTACCTGCAGGTCTGCTTTATTATAATGTTATTTACTGTTTACCTGCAGGTCTGCTTTATTATAATGTTATTTACTGTTTACCTGCAGGTCTCTGCTTTATTATAATGTTATTTACTGTTTACCTGCAGGTCTCTGCTTTATTATAATGTTATTTACTGTTTACCTGCAGGTCTCTGCTTTATTATAATGTTATTTACTGTTTACCTGCAAGTCTCTGCTTCATTATAATGTTATTTACTGTTTACCTGCAGGTCTGCTTTATTATAATGTTATTTACTGTTTACCTGCAGGTCTCTGCTTTATTATAATGTTATTTACTGTTTACCTGCAGGTCTGCTTTATTATAATGTTATTTACTGTTTACCTGCAGGTCTCTGCTTTATTATAATGTTATTTACTGTTTACCTGCAGGTCTCTGCTTTATTATAATGTTATTTACTGTTTACCTGCAGGTCTGCTTTATTATAATGTTATTTACTGTTTACCTGCAGGTCTGCTTTATTATAATGTTATTTACTGTTTACCTGCAAGTCTGCTTTATTATAATGTTAATTACTGTTTACCTGCAGGTCTGCTTTATTATAATGTTATTTACTGTTTACCTTCAAGTCTCTGCTTTATTATAATGTTTACTGTTTACCTGCAGGTCTGCTTTATTATAATGTTATTTACTGTTTACCTGCAGGTCTCTGCTTTATTATAATGTAAATTACATTTTACCTGCAGGTCTGCTTTATTATAATGTTATTTACTGTTTACCTGCAGGTCTGCTTTATTATAATGTTATTTACTGTTTACCTGCAGGTCTGCTTTATTATAATGTTATTTACTGTTTACCTGCAGGTCTCTGCTTTATTATAATGTTAATTACATTTTACCTGCAGGTCTGCTTTATTATAATGTTATTTACTGTTTACCTGCAGGTCTGCTTTATTATAATGTTATTTACTGTTTACCTGCAGGTCTGCTTTATTATAATGTTATTTACTGTTTACCTGCAGGTCTCTGCTTTATTATAATGTTATTTACTGTTTACCTGCAGGTCTGCTTTATTATAATGTTATTTACTGTTTACCTACAGGTCTGCTTTATTATAATGTTATTTACTGTTTACCTGCAGGTCTGCTTTATTATAATGTTATTTACTGTTTACCTGCAGGTCTGCTTTATTATAATGTTATTTACTGTTTACCTTCAAGTCTCTGCTTTATTATAATGTTATTTACTGTTTACCTGCAGGTTACTGCTTTATTATAATGTTATTTACTGTTTACCTGCAGGTCTGCTTTATTATAATGTTATTTACTGTTTACCTGCAGGTCTGCTTTATTATAATGTTATTTACTGTTTACCTGCAGGTCTCTCCTTTATTATAATGTTATTTACTGTTTACCTGCAGGTCTGCTTTATTATAATGTTATTTACTGTTTACCTGCAGGTCTCTGCTTTATTATAATGTTATTTACTGTTTACCTGCAGGTCTCTGCTTTATTATAATGTTATTTACTGTTTACCTGCAGGTCTGCTTTATTATAATATTATTTACTGTTTACCTGCAGGTCTCTGCTTTATTATAATGTTATTTACTGTTTACCTGCAGGTCTGCTTTATTATAATGTTTTTTACTGTTTACCTGCAGGTCTGCTTTATTATAATATTATTTACTGTTTACCTGCAGGTCTCTGCTTTATTATAATATTATTTACTGTTTACCTGCAGGTCTCTGCTTTATTATAATGTTATTTACTGTTTACCTGCAGGTCTGCTTTATTATAATGTTATTTACTGTTTACCTGCAGGTCTCTGCTTTATTATAATGTTATTTACTGTTTACCTGCAGGTCTCTGCTTTATTATAATGTTATTTACTGTTTACCTGCAGGTCTCTGCTTTATTATAATGTTATTTACTGTTTACCTGCAGGTCTGCTTTATTATAATGTTATTTACTGTTTACCTGCAGGTCTCTGCTTTATTATAATGTTATTTACTGTTTACCTGCAGGTCTCTGCTTTATTATAATGTTATTTACTGTTTACCTGCAGGTCTGTTTTATTATAATGTTATTTACTGTTTACCTGCAGGTCTCTGCTTTATTATAATGTTATTTACTGTTTACCTGCAGGTCTGCTTTATTATAATGTTATTTACTGTTTACCTGCAGGTCTGCTTTATTATAATGTTATTTACTGTTTACCTGCAGGTCTCCTTTATTATAATGTTATTTACTGTTTACCTGCAGGTCTCCTTTATTATAATGTTATTTACTGTTTACCTGCAGGTCTGCTTTATTATAATGTTATTTACTGTTTACCTGCAGGTCTCTGCTTTATTATAATGTTATTTACTGTTTACCTTCAAGTCTCTGCTTTATTATAATGTTATTTACTGTTTACCTGCAGGTCTCTGCTTTATTATAATATTATTTACTGTTTACCTGCAGGTCTCTGCTTTATTATAATGTTATTTACTGTTTACCTGCAGGTCTCTGCTTTATTATAATGTTATTTACTGTTTACCTGCAGGTCTCTGCTTTATTATAATGTTATTTACTGTTTACCTGCAGGTCTCTGCTTTATTATAATGTTATTTACTGTTTACCTGCAGGTCTGCTTTATTATAATATTATTTACTGTTTACCTGCAGGTCTCTGCTTTATTATAATGTTATTTACTGTTTACCTGCAGGTCTGCTTTATTATAATGTTATTTACTTTTTACCTGCAGGTCTGCTTTATTATAATGTTATTTACTGTTTACCTGCAGGTCTGCTTTATTATAATGTTATTTACTGTTTACCTGCAGGTCTGCTTTATTATAATGTTATTTACTGTTTACCTGCAGGTCTCTGGTTTATTATAATGTTATTTACTGTTTACCTGCAGGTCTCTGCTTTATTATAATGTTATTTACTGTTTACCTGCAGGTCTGCTTTATTATAATGTTATTTACTGTTTACCTGCAGGTCTGCTTTATTATAATGTTATTTACTGTTTACCTGCAGGTCTCTGCTTTATTATAATGTTATTTACTGTTTACCTGCAGGTCTGCTTTATTATAATGTTATTTACTGTTTACCTGCAGGTCTGCTTTATTATAATGTTATTTACTGTTTACCTGCAGGTCTCTGCTTTATTATAATGTTATTTACTGTTTACCTGCAGGTCTCTGCTTTATTATAATGTTATTTACTGTTTACCTGCAGGTCTGCTTTATTATAATGTTATTTACTGTTTACCTGCAGGTCTGCTTTATTATAATGTTATTTACTGTTTACCTGCAGGTCTCTGCTTTATTATAATGTTATTTACTGTTTACCTGCAGGTCTCTGATTTATTATAATGTTATTTACTGTTTACTTGCAGGTCTGCTTTATTATAATGTTATTTACTGTTTACCTTCAAGTCTCTGCTTTATTATAATGTTATTTACTGTTTACCTGCAGGTCTCTGCTTTATTATAATGTTATTTACTGTTTACCTGCAGGTCTGCTTTATTATAATGTTATTTACTGTTTACCTGCAGGTCTCTGCTTTATTATAATGTTATTTACTGTTTACCTGCAGGTCTCTCCTTTATTATAATGTTATTTACTGTTTACCTGCAGGTCTGCTTTATTATAATGTTATTTACTGTTTACCTGCAGGTCTGCTTTATTATAATGTTATTTACTGTTTACCTGCAGGTCTCTGCTTTATTATAATGTTATTTACTGTTTACCTGCAGGTCTCTGCTTTATTATAATGTTATTTACTGTTTACCTGCAGGTCTCTGCTTTATTATAATGTTATTTACTGTTTACCTGCAGGTCTCTGCTTTATTATAATGTTATTTACTGTTTACCTGCAGGTCTGCTTTATTATAATGTTATTTACTGTTTACCTGCAGGTCTGCTTTATTATAATGTTATTTACTGTTTACCTGCAGGTCTGCTTTATTATAATGTTATTTACTGTTTATCTGCAGGTCTGCTTTATTATAATGTTATTTACTGTTTACCTGCAGGTCTCTGCTTTATTATAATGTTATTTACTGTTTACCTGCAGGTCTGCTTTATTATAATGTTATTTACTGTTTACCTGCAGGTCTCTGCTTTATTATAATGTTATTTACTGTTTACCTGCAGGTCTCTCCTTTATTATAATGTTATTTACTGTTTATCTGCAGGTCTGCTTTATTATAATGTTATTTACTGTTTACCTGCAGGTCTGCTTTATTATAATGTTATTTACTGTTTACCTGCAGGTCTGCTTTATTATAATATTATTTACTGTTTACCTGCAGGTCTCTGCTTTATTATAATATTATTTACTGTTTACCTGCAGGTCTCTGCTTTATTATAATGTTATTTACTGTTTACCTGCAGGTCTGCTTTATTATAATGTTATTTACTGTTTACCTGCAGGTCTCTGCTTTATTATAATGTTATTTACTGTTTACCTGCAGGTCTCTGCTTTATTATAATGTTATTTACTGTTTACCTGCAGGTCTCTGCTTTATTATAATGTTATTTACTGTTTACCTGCAGGTCTGCTTTATTATAATGTTATTTACTGTTTACCTGCAGGTCTCTGCTTTATTATAATGTTATTTACTGTTTACCTGCAGGTCTCTGCTTTATTATAATGTTATTTACTGTTTACCTGCAGGTCTGTTTTATTATAATGTTATTTACTGTTTACCTGCAGGTCTCTGCTTTATTATAATGTTATTTACTGTTTACCTGCAGGTCTGCTTTATTATAATGTTATTTACTGTTTACCTGCAGGTCTGCTTTATTATAATGTTATTTACTGTTTACCTGCAGGTCTCCTTTATTATAATGTTATTTACTGTTTACCTGCAGGTCTCCTTTATTATAATGTTATTTACTGTTTACCTGCAGGTCTGCTTTATTATAATGTTATTTACTGTTTACCTGCAGGTCTCTGCTTTATTATAATGTTATTTACTGTTTACCTTCAAGTCTCTGCTTTATTATAATGTTATTTACTGTTTACCTGCAGGTCTCTGCTTTATTATAATATTATTTACTGTTTACCTGCAGGTCTCTGCTTTATTATAATGTTATTTACTGTTTACCTGCAGGTCTCTGCTTTATTATAATGTTATTTACTGTTTACCTGCAGGTCTCTGCTTTATTATAATGTTATTTACTGTTTACCTGCAGGTCTCTGCTTTATTATAATGTTATTTACTGTTTACCTGCAGGTCTGCTTTATTATAATATTATTTACTGTTTACCTGCAGGTCTCTGCTTTATTATAATGTTATTTACTGTTTACCTGCAGGTCTGCTTTATTATAATGTTATTTACTTTTTACCTGCAGGTCTGCTTTATTATAATGTTATTTACTGTTTACCTGCAGGTCTGCTTTATTATAATGTTATTTACTGTTTACCTGCAGGTCTGCTTTATTATAATGTTATTTACTGTTTACCTGCAGGTCTGCTTTATTATAATGTTATTTACTGTTTACCTGCAGGTCTCTGCTTTATTATAATGTTATTTACTGTTTACCTGCAGGTCTCTGCTTTATTATAATGTTATTTACTGTTTACCTGCATGTCTGCTTTATTATAATGTTATTTACTGTTTACCTGCAGGTCTCTGCTTTATTATAATGTTATTTACTGTTTACCTGCAGGTCTCTGCTTTATTATAATGTTATTTACTGTTTACCTGCAGGTCTGCTTTATTATAATGTTATTTACTGTTTACCTGCAGGTCTGCTTTATTATAATGTTATTTACTGTTTACCTGCAGGTCTGCTTTATTATAATGTTATTTACTGTTTACCTGCAGGTCTCTGGTTTATTATAATGTTATTTACTGTTTACCTGCAGGTCTCTGCTTTATTATAATGTTATTTACTGTTTACCTGCAGGTCTGCTTTATTATAATGTTATTTACTGTTTACCTGCAGGTCTGCTTTATTATAATGTTATTTACTGTTTACCTGCAGGTCTGCTTTATTATAATGTTATTTACTGTTTACCTGCAGGTCTGCTTTATTATAATGTTATTTACTGTTTACCTGCAGGTCTGCTTTATTATAATGTTATTTACTGTTTACCTGCAGGTCTCTGCTTTATTATAATGTTATTTACTGTTTACCTGCAGGTCTCTGCTTTATTATAATGTTATTTACTGTTTACCTGCAGGTCTGCTTTATTATAATGTTAGTTACTGTTTACCTGCAGGTCTGCTTTATTATAATGTTATTTACTGTTTACCTGCAGGTCTCTGCTTTATTATAATGTTATTTACTGTTTACCTGCAGGTCTCTCCTTTATTATAATGTTATTTACTGTTTACCTGCAGGTCTGCTTTATTATAATGTTATTTACTGTTTACCTGCAGGTCTGCTTTATTATAATGTTATTTACTGTTTACCTGCAGGTCTCTGCTTTATTATAATGTTATTTACTGTTTACCTGCAGGTCTCTGCTTTATTATAATGTTATTTACTGTTTACCTGCAGGTCTCTGCTTTATTATAATGTTATTTACTGTTTACCTGCAGGTCTCTGCTTTATTATAATGTTATTTACTGTTTACCTGCAGGTCTGCTTTATTATAATGTTATTTACTGTTTACCTGCAGGTCTGCTTTATTATAATGTTATTTACTGTTTACCTGCAGGTCTGCTTTATTATAATGTTATTTACTGTTTATCTGCAGGTCTGCTTTATTATAATGTTATTTACTGTTTACCTGCAGGTCTCTGCTTTATTATAATGTTATTTACTGTTTACCTGCAGGTCTGCTTTATTATAATGTTATTTACTGTTTACCTGCAGGTCTCTGCTTTATTATAATGTTATTTACTGTTTACCTGCAGGTCTCTCCTTTATTATAATGTTATTTACTGTTTACCTGCAGGTCTGCTTTATTATAATGTTATTTACTGTTTACCTGCAGGTCTCTGCTTTATTATAATGTTATTTACTGTTTACCTGCAGGTCTCTGCTTTATTATAATGTTATTTACTGTTTACCTGCAGGTCTCTGCTTTATTATAATGTTATTTACTGTTTACCTGCAGGTCTCTGCTTTATTATAATGTTATTTACTGTTTACCTGCAGGTCTGCTTTATTATAATGTTATTTACTGTTTACCTGCAGGTCTGCTTTATTATAATGTTATTTACTGTTTACCTGCAGGTCTGCTTTATTATAATGTTATTTACTGTTTATCTGCAGGTCTGCTTTATTATAATGTTATTTACTGTTTACCTGCAGGTCTCTGCTTTATTATAATGTTATTTACTGTTTACCTGCAGGTCTCTGCTTTATTATAATGTTATTTACTGTTTACCTGCAGGTCTGCTTTATTATAATGTTATTTACTGTTTACCTGCAGGTCTGCTTTATTATAATGTTATTTACTGTTTACCTGCAGGTCTGCTTTATTATAATGTTATTTACTGTTTACCTGCAGGTCTCTGCTTTATTATAATGTTATTTACTGTTTACCTGCAGGTCTGCTTTATTATAATGTTATTTACTGTTTACCTGCAGGTCTGCTTTATTATAATGTTATTTACTGTTTACCTGCAGGTCTCTGCTTTATTATAATGTTATTTACTGTTTACCTGCAGGTCTGCTTTATTATAATGTTATTTACTGTTTACCTGCAGGTCTCTGCTTTATTATAATGTTATTTACTGTTTACCTGCAGGTCTGCTTTATTATAATGTTATTTACTGTTTACCTGCAGGTCTGCTTTATTATAATGTTATTTACTGTTTACCTGCAGGTCTGCTTTATTATAATGTTATTTACTGTTTACCTGCAGGTCTCTGCTTTATTATAATGTTATTTACTGTTTACCTGCAGGTCTCTGCTTTATTATAATGTTATTTACTGTTTACCTGCAGGTCTCTGCTTTATTATAATGTTATTTACTGTTTACCTGCAGGTCTGCTTTATTATAATGTTATTTACTGTTTACCTGCAGGTCTCTGCTTTATTATAATGTTATTTACTGTTTACCTGCAGGTCTCTGCTTTATTATAATGTTATTTACTGTTTACTTGCAGGTCTGCTTTATTATAATGTTATTTACTGTTTACCTTCAAGTATCTGCTTTATTATAATGTTATTTACTGTTTACCTGCAGGTCTGCTTTATTATAATGTTATTTACTGTTTACCTGCAGGTCTCTGCTTTATTATAATGTTATTTACTGTTTACCTGCAGGTCTCTGCTTTATTATAATGTTATTTACTGTTTACCTGCAGGTCTCCTTTATTATAATGTTATTTACTGTTTACCTGCAGGTCTGCTTTATTATAATGTTATTTACTGTTTACCTGCAGGTCTCTGCTTTATTATAATGTTATTTACTGTTTACCTGCAGGTCTGCTTTATTATAATGTTATTTACTGTTTACCTGCAGGTCTCTGCTTTATTATAATGTTATTTACTGTTTACCTGCAGGTCTCTCCTTTATTATAATGTTATTTACTGTTTACCTGCAGGTCTCTGCTTTATTATAATGTTATTTACTGTTTACCTGCAGGTCTCTGCTTTATTATAATGTTATTTACTGTTTACCTGCAGGTCTCTGCTTTATTATAATGTTATTTACTGTTTACCTGCAGGTCTCTGCTTTATTATAATGTTATTTACTGTTTACCTGCAGGTCTGCTTTATTATAATGTTATTTACTGTTTACCTGCAGGTCTGCTTTATTATAATGTTATTTACTGTTTACCTGCAGGTCTGCTTTATTATAATGTTATTTACTGTTTATCTGCAGGTCTGCTTTATTATAATGTTATTTACTGTTTACCTGCAGGTCTGCTTTATTATAATGTTATTTACTGTTTACCTGCAGGTCTGCTTTATTATAATGTTATTTACTGTTTACCTGCAGGTCTCTGCTTTATTATAATGTTATTTACTGTTTACCTGCAGGTCTGCTTTATTATAATGTTATTTACTGTTTACCTGCAGGTCTCTGCTTTATTATAATGTTATTTACTGTTTACCTGCAGGTCTGCTTTATTATAATGTTATTTACTGTTTACCTGCAGGTCTCTGCTTTATTATAATGTTATTTACTGTTTACCTGCAGGTCTCTGCTTTATTATAATGTTATTTACTGTTTACCTGCAGGTCTGCTTTATTATAATGTTATTTACTGTTTACCTGCAGGTCTCTGCTTTATTATAATGTTATTTACTGTTTACCTGCAGGTCTGCTTTATTATAATGTTATTTACTGTTTACCTGCAGGTCTGCTTTATTATAATGTTATTTACTGTTTACCTGCAGGTCTCTGCTTTATTATAATGTTATTTACTGTTTACCTGCAGGTCTGCTTTATTATAATGTTATTTACTGTTTACCTGCAGGTCTCTGCTTTATTATAATGTTATTTACTGTTTACCTGCAGGTCTGCTTTATTATAATGTTATTTACTGTTTACCTGCAGGTCTGCTTTATTATAATGTTATTTACTGTTTACCTGCAGGTCTGCTTTATTATAATGTTATTTACTGTTTACCTGCAGGTCTCTGCTTTATTATAATGTTATTTACTGTTTACCTGCAGGTCTCTGCTTTATTATAATGTTATTTACTGTTTACCTGCAGGTCTCTGCTTTATTATAATGTTATTTACTGTTTACCTGCAGGTCTCTGCTTTATTATAATGTTATTTACTGTTTACCTGCAGGTCTCTGCTTTATTATAATGTTATTTACTGTTTACTTGCAGGTCTGCTTTATTATAATGTTATTTACTGTTTACCTGCAGGTTACTGCTTTATTTTAATGTTATTTACTGTTTACCTGCAGGTCTCTGCTTTATTATAATGTTATTTACTGTTTACCTGCAGGTCTGCTTTATTATAATGTTATTTACTGTTTACCTGCAGGTCTCTGCTTTATTATAATGTTATTTACTGTTTACCTGCAGGTCTGCTTTATTATAATGTTATTTACTGTTTACCTGCAGGTCTGCTTTATTATAATGTTATTTACTGTTTACCTGCAGGTCTCTGCTTTATTATAATGTTATTTACTGTTTACCTGCAGGTCTCCTTTATTATAATGTTATTTACTGTTTACCTGCAGGTCTGCTTTATTATAATGTTATTTACTGTTTACCTGCAGGTCTCTGCTTTATTATAATGTTATTTACTGTTTACCTGCAGGTCTGCTTTATTATAATGTTATTTACTGTTTACCTGCAGGTCTCTGCTTTATTATAATGTTATTTACTGTTTACCTGCAGGTCTGCTTTATTATAATGTTATTTACTGTTTACCTGCAGGTCTCTGCTTTATTATAATGTTATTTACTGTTTACCTGCAGGTCTGCTTTATTATAATGTTATTTACTGTTTACCTGCAGGTCTCTGCTTTATTATAATGTTATTTACTGTTTACCTGCAGGTCTCTCCTTTATTATAATGTTATTTACTGTTTACCTGCAGGTCTGCTTTATTATAATGTTATTTACTGTTTACCTGCAGGTCTGCTTTATTATAATGTTATTTACTGTTTACCTGCAGGTCTCTGCTTTATTATAATGTTATTTACTGTTTACCTGCAGGTCTCTCCTTTATTATAATGTTATTTACTGTTTACCTGCAGGTCTCTGCTTTATTATAATGTTATTTACTGTTTACCTGCAGGTCTCTGCTTTATTATAATGTTATTTACTGTTTACCTGCAGGTCTGCTTTATTATAATGTTATTTACTGTTTACCTGCAGGTCTCTGCTTTATTATAATGTTATTTACTGTTTACCTGCAGGTCTGCTTTATTATAATTTTATTTACTGTTTACCTGCAGGTCTGCTTTATTATAATGTTATTTACTGTTTACCTACAGGTCTGCTTTATTATAATGTTATTTACTGTTTACCTGCAGGTCTCTGCTTTATTATAATGTTATTTACTGTTTACCTGCAGGTCTGCTTTATTATAATGTTATTTACTGTTTACCTTCAGGTCTACTTTATTATAATGTTATTTACTGTTTACCTGCAGGTCTGCTTTATTATAATGTTATTTACTGTTTACCTGCAGGTCTCTGCTTTATTATAATGTTATTTACTGTTTACCTGCAGGTCTGCTTTATTATAATGTTATTTACTGTTTACCTGCAGGTCTCTGCTTTATTATAATGTTATTTACTGTTTACCTGCAGGTCTGCTTTATTATAATGTTATTTACTGTTTACCTGCAGGTCTGCTTTATTATAATGTTATTTACTGTTTACCTGCAGGTCTCTGCTTTATTATAATGTTATTTACTGTTTACCTGCAGGTCTCTGCTTTATTATAATGTTATTTACTGTTTACCTGCAGGTCTGCTTTATTATAATGTTATTTACTGTTTACCTGCAGGTCTCTGCTTTATTATAATGTTATTTACTGTTTACCTGCAGGTCTCTGCTTTATTATAATGTTATTTACTGTTTACCTGCAGGTCTGCTTTATTATAATGTTATTTACTGTTTACCTGCAGGTCTCTGCTTTATTATAATGTTATTTACTGTTTACCTGCAGGTCTGCTTTATTATAATGTTATTTACTGTTTACCTGCAGGTCTGCTTTATTATAATGTTATTTACTGTTTACCTGCAGGTCTGCTTTATTATAATGTTATTTACTGTTTACCTGCAGGTCTCTGCTTTATTATAATGTTATTTACTGTTTATCTGCAGGTCTGCTTTATTATAATGTTATTTACTGTTTATCTGCAGGTCTCTGCTTTATTATAATGTTATTTACTGTTTACCTGCAGGTCTGCTTTATTATAATGTTATTTACTGTTTACCTGCAGGTCTGCTTTATTATAATGTTATTTACTGTTTACCTGCAGGTCTGCTTTATTATAATGTTATTTACTGTTTACCTGCAGGTCTGCTTTATTATAATGTTATTTACTGTTTACCTGCAGGTCTGCTTTATTATAATGTTAATTACTGTTTACCTGCAGGTCTGCTTTATTATAATGTTATTTGCTGTTTACCTGCAGGTCTGCTTTATTATAATGTTATTTGCTGTTTACCTGCAGGTCTGCTTTATTATAATGTTATTTACTGTTTACCTGCAGGTCTCTGTTTTATTATAATGTTATTTACTGTTTACCTGCAGGTCTGCTTTATTATAGTGTTATTTACTGTTTACCTGCAGGTCTGCTTTATTATAATGTTATTTGCTGTTTACCTGCAGGTCTGCTTTATTATAATGTTATTTGCTGTTTACCTGCAGGTCTGCTTTATTATAATGTTATTTACTGTTTACCTGCAGGTCTCTGTTTTATTATAATGTTATTTACTGTTTACCTGCAGGTCTGCTTTATTATAGTGTTATTTACTGTTTACCTGCAGGTCTGCTTTATTATAATGTTATTTGCTGTTTACCTGCAGGTCTGCTTTATTATAATGTTATTTACTGTTTACCTGCAGGTCTCTGTTTTATTATAATGTTATTTACTGTTTACCTGCAGGTCTGCTTTGTTATAATGTTATTTACTGTTTACCTGCAGGTCTCTGCTTTATTATAATATTATTTACTGTTTACCTGCAGGTCTGTTTTATTATAATGTTATTTACTGTTTACCTGCAGGTCTCTGCTTTATTATAATGTTATTTACTGTTTACCTGCAGGTCTCTGCTTTATTATAATGTTATTTACTGTTTACCTGCAGGTCTGCTTTGTTATAATGTTATTTACTGTTTACCTGCAGGTCTACTTTGTTATAATGTTATTTACTGTTTACCTGCAGGTCTCTGCTTTATTATAATGTTATTTACTGTTTACCTGCAGGTCTCTGCTTTATTATAATGTTATTTACTGTTTACCTGCAGGTCTGCTTTGTTATAATGTTATTTACTGTTTACCTGCAGGTCTCTGCTTTATTATAATATTATTTACTGTTTACCTGCAGGTCTGCTTTGTTATAATGTTATTTACTGTTTACCTGCAGGTCTCTGCTTTATTATAATGTTATTTACTGTTTACCTTCAGGTCTACTTTATTATAATGTTATTTACTGTTTACCTGCAGGTCTCTGCTTTATTATAATGTTATTTACTGTTTACCTGCAGGTCTCTGCTTTATTATAATGTTATTTACTGTTTACCTTCAGGTCTACTTTATTATAATGTTATTTACTGTTTACCTGCAGGTCTGCTTTATTATAATGTTATTTACTGTTTACCTGCAGGTCTCTGCTTTATTATAATGTTATTTACTGTTTACCTGCAGGTCTCTGCTTTATTATAATGTTATTTACTGTTTACCTGCAGGTCTGCTTTATTATAATGTTATTTACTGTTTACCTGCAGGTCTCTGTTTTATTATAATGTTATTTACTGTTTATCTGCAGGTCTGCTTTATTATAATGTTATTTACTGTTTATCTGCAGGTCTCTGCTTTATTATAATGTTATTTACTGTTTACCTGCAGGTCTGCTTTATTATAATGTTATTTACTGTTTACCTGCAGGTCTGCTTTATTATAATGTTATTTACTGTTTACCTGCAGGTCTGCTTTATTATAATGTTATTTACTGTTTACCTGCAGGTCTGCTTTATTATAATGTTAATTACTGTTTACCTGCAGGTCTGCTTTATTATAATGTTATTTACTGTTTACCTGCAGGTCTGTTTTATTATAGTGTTATTTACTGTTTACCTGCAGGTCTGCTTTATTATAATGTTATTTGCTGCTTACCTGCAGGTCTGCTTTATTATAATGTTATTTACTGTTTACCTGCAGGTCTCTGCTTTATTATAATGTTATTTACTGTTTACCTGCAGGTCTCTGTTTTATTATAATGTTATTTACTGTTTACCTGCAGGTCTCTGCTTTATTATAATGTTATTTACTGTTTACCTGCAGGTCTGCTTTATTATAATGTTATTTACTGTTTACCTGCTTGTCTCTGCTTTATTATAATGTTATTTACTGTTTACCTGCAGGTCTCTGTTTTATTATAATGTTATTTACTGTTTATCTGCAGGTCTGCTTTATTATAATGTTATTTACTGTTTATCTGCAGGTCTGCTTTATTATAATGTTATTTACTGTTTACCTGCAGGTCTGCTTTATTATAATGTTATTTACTGTTTACCTGCAGGTCTCTGCTTTATTATAATGTTATTTACTGTTTACCTGCAGGTCTGCTTTATTATAATATTATTTACTGTTTACCTGCAGGTCTGCTTTATTATAATGTTATTTACTGTTTACCTGCAGGTCTCTGCTTTATTATAATGTTATTTACTGTTTACCTGCAGGTCTGCTTTATTATAATGTTATTTACTGTTTACCTGCAGGTCTCTGCTTTATTATAATGTTA
>NW_027634786.1:0-24496 GCF_933228915.1 Telmatherina bonti
CAGTAACTCCTGTACTGGTTTTACTCCCACACCCAGTAACTCCTGTACTGGTTTTACTCCCACACCCAGTAACTCCTTGTACTGGTTTTATTCCCACACCCAGTAACTCCTGTACTGGTTTTATTCCCACACCCAGTAACTCCTGTACTGGTTTTATTCCCACACCCAGTAACTCCTGTACTGGTTTTATTCCCACACCCAGTAACTCCTGTACTGGTTTTACCCCCACACCCAGTAACTCCTGTACTGGTTTTACCCCCACACCCAGTAACTCCTGTACTGGTTTTACTCCCACACCCAGTAACTCCTGTACTGGTTTTATTCCCACACCCAGTAACTCCTGTACTGGTTTTACCCCACACCCAGTAACTCCTGTACTGGTTTTATTCCCACACCAGTAACTCCTGTACTGGTTTTACCCCCACACCCAGTAACTCCTGTACTGGTTTTATTCCCACACCCAGTAACTCCTGTACTGGTTTTACTCCCACACCCAGTAACTCCTGTACTGGTTTTACTCCCACACCCAGTAACTCCTGTACTGGTTTTACTCCCACACCCAGTAACTCCTGTACTGGTTTTATTCCCACACACAGTAACTCCTGTACTGGTTTTACCCCCACACCCAGTAACTCCTGTACTGGTTTTACTCCCACACCCAGTAACTCCTGTACTGGTTTTACTCCCACACCCAGTAACTCCTGTACTGGTTTTATTCCCACACACAGTAACTCCTGTACTGGTTTTACCCCCACACCCAGTAACTCCTGTACTGGTTTTATTCCCACACACAGTAACTCCTGTACTGGTTTTATTCCCACACCCAGTAACTCCTGTACTGGTTTTATTCCCACACCCAGTAACTCCTGTACTGGTTTTATTCCCACACCCAGTAACTCCTGTACTGGTTTTATTCCCACACCCAGTAACTCCTGTACTGGTTTTATTCCCACACCCAGTAACTCCTGTACTGGTTTTATTCCCACACCCAGTAACTCCTGTACTGGTTTTACTCCCACACCCAGTAACTCCTGTACTGGTTTTATCCCCACACCCAGTAACTCCTGTACTGGTTTTATTCCCACACCCAGTAACTCCTGTACTGGTTTTATTCCCACACCCAGTAACTCCTGTACTGGTTTTACCCCCACACCCAGTAACTCCTGTACTGGTTTTACTCCCACACCCAGTAACTCCTGTACTGGTTTTACTCCCACACCCAGTAACTCCTGTACTGGTTTTATTCCCACACCCAGTAACTCCTGTACTGGTTTTATTCCCACACCCAGTAACTCCTGTACTGGTTTTACTCCCACACCCAGTAACTCCTGTACTGGTTTTACTCCCACACCCAGTAACTCCTGTACTGGTTTTATTCCCACACCCAGTAACTCCTGTACTGGTTTTATTCCCACACCCAGTAACTCCTGTACTGGTTTTATTCCCACACCCAGTAACTCCTGTACTGGTTTTATTCCCACACACAGTAACTCCTGTACTGGTTTTATTCCCACACCCAGTAACTCCTGTACTGGTTTTATTCCCACACCCAGTAACTCCTGTACTGGTTTTACTCCCACACCCAGTAACTCCTGTACTGGTTTTACCCCACACCCAGTAACTCCTGTACTGGTTTTATTCCCACACCCAGTAACTCCTGTACTGGTTTTATTCCCACACCCAGTAACTCCTGTACTGGTTTTACCCCCACACCCAGTAACTCCTGTACTGGTTTTACTCCCACACCCAGTAACTCCTGTACTGGTTTTACTCCCACACCCAGTAACTCCTGTACTGGTTTTATTCCCACACCCAGTAACTCCTGTACTGGTTTTATTCCCACACCCAGTAACTCCTGTACTGGTTTTATTCCCACACCCAGTAACTCCTGTACTGGTTTTATTCCCACACCCAGTAACTCCTGTACTGGTTTTACCCCCACACCCAGTAACTCCTGTACTGGTTTTACCCCCACACCCAGTAACTCCTGTACTGGTTTTACTCCCACACCCAGTAACTCCTGTACTGGTTTTACCCCAACACCAGTAACTCCTGTACTGGTTTTATTCCCACACCCAGTAACTCCTGTACTGGTTTTATTCCCACACCCAGTAACTCCTGTACTGGTTTTATTCCCACACCAGTAACTCCTGTACTGGTTTTATTCCCACACCCAGTAACTCCTGTACTGGTTTTATTCCCACACCCAGTAACTCCTGTACTGGTTTTATTCCCACACCCAGTAACTCCTGTACTGGTTTTACTCCCACACCCAGTAACTCCTGTACTGGTTTTACCCCCACACCCAGTAACTCCTGTACTGGTTTTATTCCCACACCCAGTAACTCCTGTACTGGTTTTATTCCCACACCCAGTAACTCCTGTACTGGTTTTACCCCCACACCCAGTAACTCCTGTACTGGTTTTACTCCCACACCCAGTAACTCCTGTACTGGTTTTACTCCCACACCCAGTAACTCCTGTACTGGTTTTATTCCCACACCCAGTAACTCCTGTACTGGTTTTATTCCACACCCAGTAACTCCTGTACTGGTTTTACTCCCACACCCAGTAACTCCTGTACTGGTTTTACTCCCACACACAGTAACTCCTGTACTGGTTTTATTCCCACACCCAGTAACTCCTGTACTGGTTTTATTCCCACACCCAGTAACTCCTGTACTGGTTTTATTCCCACACCCAGTAACTCCTGTACTGGTTTTATTCCCACACACAGTAACTCCTGTACTGGTTTTATTCCCACACCCAGTAACTCCTGTACTGGTTTTATTCCCACACCCAGTAACTCCTGTACTGGTTTTACTCCCACACCCAGTAACTCCTGTACTGGTTTTACCCCCACACCCAGTAACTCCTGTACTGGTTTTATTCCCACACCCAGTAACTCCTGTACTGGTTTTATTCCCACACCCAGTAACTCCTGTACTGGTTTTACCCCCACACCCAGTAACTCCTGTACTGGTTTTACTCCCACACCCAGTAACTCCTGTACTGGTTTTACTCCCACACCCAGTAACTCCTGTACTGGTTTTATTCCCACACCCAGTAACTCCTGTACTGGTTTTATTCCCACACCCAGTAACTCCTGTACTGGTTTTATTCCCACACCCAGTAACTCCTGTACTGGTTTTATTCCCACACCCAGTAACTCCTGTACTGGTTTTACCCCCACACCCAGTAACTCCTGTACTGGTTTTACCCCCACACCCAGTAACTCCTGTACTGGTTTTACTCCCACACCCAGTAACTCCTGTACTGGTTTTACCCCAACACCCAGTAACTCCTGTACTGGTTTTATTCCCACACCCAGTAACTCCTGTACTGGTTTTATTCCCACACCCAGTAACTCCTGTACTGGTTTTACCCCCACACCCAGTAACTCCTGTACTGGTTTTATTCCCACACCCAGTAACTCCTGTACTGGTTTTACTCCCACACCCAGTAACTCCTGTACTGGTTTTACCCCAACACCCAGTAACTCCTGTACTGGTTTTATTCCCACACCCAGTAACTCCTGTACTGGTTTTATTCCCACACCCAGTAACTCCTGTACTGGTTTTACTCCCACACCCAGTAACTCCTGTACTGGTTTTACCCCAACACCCAGTAACTCCTGTACTGGTTTTATTCCCACACCCAGTAACTCCTGTACTGGTTTTATTCCCACACCCAGTAACTCCTGTACTGGTTTTACCCCCACACCCAGTAACTCCTGTACTGGTTTTATTCCCACACCCAGTAACTCCTGTACTGGTTTTATTCCCACACCCAGTAACTCCTGTACTGGTTTTATTCCCACACCCAGTAACTCCTGTACTGGTTTTACTCCCACACCCAGTAACTCCTGTACTGGTTTTACCCCCACACCCAGTAACTCCTGTACTGTTTTATTCCCACACCCAGTAACTCCTGTACTGGTTTTATTCCCACACCCAGTTACTCCTGTACTGGTTTTATTCCCACACCCAGTAACTCCTGTACTGGTTTTATTCCCACACACAGTAACTCCTGTACTGGTTTTACCCCCACACCCAGTAACTCCTGTACTGGTTTTATTCCCACACCCAGTAACTCCTGTACTGGTTTTACCCCCACACCCAGTAACTCCTGTACTGGTTTTATTCCCACACCCAGTAACTCCTGTACTGGTTTTATTCCCACACCCAGTAACTCCTGTACTGGTTTTACTCCCACACCCAGTAACTCCTGTACTGGTTTTATTCCCACACCCAGTTACTCCTGTACTGGTTTTATTCCCACACCCAGTAACTCCTGTACTGGTTTTATTCCCACACCCAGTAACTCCTGTACTGGTTTTATTCCCACACCCAGTAACTCCTGTACTGGTTTTACCCCCACACCCAGTAACTCCTGTACTGGTTTTATTCCCACACCCAGTAACTCCTGTACTGGTTTTATTCCCACACCCAGTAACTCCTGTACTGGTTTTATTCCCACACCCAGTAACTCCTGTACTGGTTTTACTCCCACACCCAGTAACTCCTGTACTGGTTTTATTCCCACACACAGTAACTCCTGTACTGGTTTTACTCCCACACACAGTAACTCCTGTACTGGTTTTACTCCCACACCCAGTAACTCCTGTACTGGTTTTACTCCCACACCCAGTAACTCCTGTACTGGTTTTATTCCCACACCCAGTAACTCCTGTACTGGTTTTATTCCCACACCCAGTAACTCCTGTACTGGTTTTATTCCCACACCCAGTAACTCCTGTACTGGTTTTACCCCCACACCCAGTAACTCCTGTACTGGTTTTATTCCCACACCCAGTAACTCCTGTACTGGTTTTACTCCCACACCCAGTAACTCCTGTACTGGTTTTATTCCCACACCCAGTAACTCCTGTACTGGTTTTATTCCCACACCCAGTAACTCCTGTACTGGTTTTACTCCCACACCCAGTAACTCCTGTACTGGTTTTATTCCCACACCCAGTAACTCCTGTACTGGTTTTACTCCCACACCCAGTAACTCCTGTACTGGTTTTATTCCCACACCCAGTAACTCCTGTACTGGCGGAGTCGGGTCAGGACGCAGACGTGCTGGGGTTCTGATCCACCAGTCCGACCCAAAAGGGGCGGAGCTTTCTGTTCTGGTCAGCAGACGCTTTTCTCCAACACAACACGGGGGCAACGGGCACACCCCACTGGATTATACTGTTAGATCGTTGGGTCTGTGCGTGGAGGGTGGGGACAGCGAGGTACAGCAGGTATGTCGGGGACGGCGTGGACAGAGTGTGGCGTGTCGGGCACGGTGGGGATGGCGAGGGGCTTTAGCGTCAAAAAGAGCATCATCTTCAGTGTTTTGCTTCTGTTTCTTATGAAAGCAGGAAAAGTTGGTGTGTTTCTCACCAGAAGGTTCTATCCTGGTCCATAAATGGTCCAGAACTGGTCCAGAAACTGGTCCATAAACGGTCCAGAAACTGGATCAGAAACTGGATCAGAAACTGGTCCAGAACTGGTCCAGAAACTGGTCCAGAAACTGGTCCAGAAACGGTCCAGAAACTGGATCAGAAACTGGTCCAGAAACTGGATCAGAAACTGGTCCAGAAACTGGTCCAGAAACGGTCCAGAAACTGGATCAGAAACTGGTCCAGAACTGGTCCAGAAACTGGATCAGAAACTGGATCAGAAACTGGTCCAGAAACGGTCCAGAAACTGGATCAGAAACTGGTCCAGAACTGGTCCAGAAACTGGATCAGAAACTGGATCAGAAACTGGTCCAGAAACGGTCCAGAAACTGGATCAGAAACTGGTCCAGAACTGGTCCAGAAACTGGATCAGAAACTGGATCAGAAACTGGTCCAGAACTGGTCCAGAAGCCGTTTACCCACAGTCCAGCAGAGCCAACCTGCAGCAGAGTTTCCCCGTCTGAGCAGCTCTCTGTGTTTCAGGTAAATACCAGCCAGGAGTCGACCGACCCGATCCGAAGACGTGGAAAGCCAACTTCCGCTGCGCCATGAACAGCCTGCCCGACATCGAGGAGGTGAAGGATAAAAGCATCAAGAAGGGAACGAATGCCTTCAGAGTTTATAAAATGCTCTCGTCCAGCGAGAGGAGCTTGAAGAAAGGTGAGCTCTGCTTCTGGTCTGACTGGAAACATGTGGAGGAACCCGACTGATCAGCTGCTTTAAATCACTTTGTTTAGGGAAGAAGAAGCTGGACAAGGAGGGGAAGCCCAGAGGAAGACAGGAGGTGGGTAGAGATCTCCGGCAGGAGGGCTTTAGGAAGCGGTGAGGCTGCAGCGCTGGTAAACCTGCGAGAGATAACAGGTTTCCCTTCCGGCTGCTTCCGCCATCTTTTAGTCATCAGTGTTCTGAGAAACGGCGTTGATGTTTGTTCCACATTTCTGGTAACTTTACTCACCGTTTCTGGCCGAGCGCCACGTTATAGTTCAGCTGCTCTGGATCCTGTTCCCACATGACATAGAGGTGTGTGTGTGTGTGTGTGTGTGTGTGTGTGTGTGTGTGAGAGAGAGAGAGAGAGAGAGAGAGAGAGAGAGAGACGGGATCGGTGTTCACACCAGCAGCTGCTGCAACAAAAACACTCCCATGTTAACAATGTGAGAAATGAAGACCAGAACGATTATATTCCATTTCTGGGATCAATAACGCAGCTAGACGAGTAGAAAGCAGGTAAACAAAGTTTAGGAAGTTTCTCATCATGTTTCTACATCATGACCATAGACTGTGTATAAAAGATGGGCGGAGCCTCCGTGACGTCACCCGTAGGTTTCTGAAGAGCTGAATTGAAGCTCGGTGGGCGGTTCCTACCATCACCATCTTGGGAGGGGCATGCGCGTCGTGTCACCCAGAAAATACAAATATGGGCAAAGAGGTGGAGCTGAGAGGGGGGCTGTGAGCGTCATGGTGGATGATTGACATCGAGTGAACTCCGAGCTTTCTGTAGCTAAGAGCTAACCAAGCTAACCCAGAGATAACAGGAGCTAACCAGCTAACGGAGGTAAGCGGGCTAAAGCTAAGTCACGTTGTTAACCGGCTAAAAACCGCGGTTGTTCTACGTTCTGACTTGAAGCGGGAGATCGGGTACCTGTCAATCAAAAGGACATGCCCATAAATATGCCGAATTTAGAGATTAAATTACTTTAAAACCGGCGAGTTAGAAAAAAAATCCACTTCCCCCACAGTTGTCATGAAGGTAAACCTGACCTATTAAACCTAAAATGGATTTTTGTACCAGGCTGTAAACATGTTTATTCCTGCTGTAAACATGTTTATTCCTGCTGTAAACATGTTTATTCCTGCTGCTATGATGAAGATGAGTTAATGTGCCGATGTTTGCTTTCAGCAGACGTTTGTCATGACCATAGACCGTATATGAAAGATGGACGGCGCCTCCGGCGGTTAAACGTGAAGCCGATGTGGAAGTTCATAAACCTACAGTTCCCCCCTCATCCACTAGAGGCTGCAAAACAGAACAAATCCTCATAGACTCCCATGTTAAAAAGACCAACTTCACGGACGAAATAAACATGTTTACAGCAGGAATAAACATGTTTACAGCAGGAATAAACATGTTTACAGCAGGAATAAACATGTTTATTTCGTCCGTGAAGTTGGTCTTGCAGCCTCTAGTGGATGAGGGGGGAACTGTAGGTTTATGAACTTCCACATCGGCTTCACGTTTAACCGCCGGAGGCTCCGTCCATCTTTCATATACGGTCTATGGTCATGACAAACGTCTGCTGAAAGCAAACATCGGCACATTAACTCATCTTCATCATGAATTCTGTTTTAACTCTGCCGTCAAACTTTGATCCATCAGGATAAAAACACATTTACTGTAAACTACATTTCCCAGAGTCCTTTGGGAGCAGCTTCCCGTCCAAACTCTGCTTGGTTACATGGATGTGATTGATGAAGGCCGGTGTTGGTGAGATGGGCGTAGACGTCGGTGTGTTTCTACTGATCACGTGGTTGAACTGAAGTTTAATCATGAAATTAAAGGCGGCGTTACGAAGAAGTTTTTTATCCTCCATGAGGAGCGAGAACTTCCTTCTCGCTCTGGAGGCGGAGAGAACATGAGAACAGTTTGGTTGGGATTAAATCCTCTGCGAGGAGCTTCGTTTGATGCAACCGTGACTTTAACCTTCATCACACTGCATCACACTTCATCGCCTATCTGGTGGCCTTCCAGCCTGCAGACTTTTCTGCCACGTTTAGGATGAAAATGATGCGGTTCGGTTAAACACGCTCCACCACAGAAGAAGAGCTGGAGATGAGTTTAAAGACAATGGGATGGAGTTGTTTCCTCGTCAGATGAAAACCACCGTCTGTCCTTTCAGCACAGCGAGTGTCTTCAGGTTGAGCCAAACTCTCCTGCAGCTCATTTTTACAGGAGTTAAGATTTACAACATGCAGAAAAATCCTTCATGTTTTCCGAACTGAACTGTCTCCTGCTGCGGTTTAGGTGGCGTCTCCGTCTCCAGACAGGACCGCCGAGGCTTTCGCCGGACCCGTTGACGCCATGAAGCCCGAAGCGCTGAAGCAGGAGTCGTTGGAGCTCACGGTGACCGACAGCGGATCAGGTATGGACCGTAGCAGCGTCGGCGGCGTCCTCTGGAAGAAGCAGAGTGTGTGACTCCTGTGTGTTTGTCTGAAGCCGTTCAGAGTTTGGGCGAAGACAACCTGATCAACATGGAGCAGCTGCCGTACGTCTGCCAGACCATCGAAGTGACGACGGAGAACGAAGAGCAGACCGTTAGCTCCTCCCACTCCTACCCGCTGCAGATCTCTCCGGTGTCGTCATGCTGCGGTGAGAAAACACACACGTCACACACACATGGAAACTGCTCCAGTCAGGCTGGCCACACAGGGAGGAAAGACACCAGTAGCGCCGCCCATTGATCAGGGAGGGTTTATAAGATGATCAGAGTCCAATCAGCAGTTGTTGATCACTTCCAGCATGGATGATTCCCAGTCTGAGAACTGACCCCATTTCCTCTCCAGGTGTTTACAGGATGTTTACAGGCACCTCCAGGTGTTTACAGGTGTTTTCAGGTGTTTACAGGTGTTTGCAACGTGTTCACAGCTGTTTAAAGGTGTATACAAGGTGTTTATAGATGTTTATAGGGTGTTTACAGGGTGTTTACAAGTGTCTTCAGGTGTTTACAGGGTGTTTATAGGTGTTTACAGGTGTCTTCAGGTGTTTACAACGTGTTTACAGGTGTTTAAAGGTGTATACAAGGTGTTTACAGGTGTTTACAGGGTGTTTACAGGTGTCTTCAGGTGTTCACAGGTGTTTACAACGTGTTTACAGGTGTTTAAAGGTGTATACAAGGTGTTTACAGGTGTTTACAGGGTGTTTATAGGTGTTTACAGGATGTTTATAGGTGTTTACAGGATGTTTATAGGTGTTTGCAGGGTGTTTAGAAGGTGTTTACAGGGTGTTTACAGGGTGTTTACAGGTGTCTTCAGGTGTTTACAGGGTGTTTAAAGGTGTATACAAGGTGTTTACAGGGTGTTAATAAGTGTTTACAGGTGTTTATAGGTGTTTACAGGTGTTTAAAGGTGTTCACAGGTGTTTACAGGGTGTTAATAGGTGTTTACAGGTGTTTACAAGGTGTATACAAGGTGTTTACAGGTGTTTACAAGGTGTATACAAGGTGTTTACAGGTGTTTACAACGTGTTTACAGGTGTCTTCAGGGTGTTTACAGGTGTCTTCAGGTGTTTACAGGTGTATACAAGGTGTTTACAGGGTGTTTATATGGTATTTACAGGGTGTTTACAGGTGTCTCCAGGTGTTTACAGGATGTTTACAGGGTGTTTACAGGATGTTTACAGGGTGTTTAGAAGGTGTTTATAGGTGTTTACAGGGTGTTTAGAAGGTGTTCACAGGATGTTTACAGGGTGTTTAGAAGGTGTTTACAGGATGTTTACAGGGTGTTTACAGGGTGTTTATAGGATGTTTACAGGGTGTTTATAGGTGTTTACAGGGTGTTTACAGGGTGTTTATAGGTGTTTACAGGGTGTTTAGAAGGTGTTTACAGGATGTTTACAGGGTGTTTAGAAGGTGTTTACAGGGTGTTTATAGGTGTTTACAGGATGTTTACAGGGTGTTTACAGGATGTTTACAGGGTGTTTATAGGTGTTTACAGGGTGTTTAGAAGGTGTTTACAGGATGTTTACAGGATGTTTACAGGGTGTTTATAGGTGTTTACAGGATGTTTACAGGGTGTTTACAGGATGTTTACAGGGTGTTTACAGGGTGTTTATAGGTGTTTACAGGGTGTTTAGAAGGTGTTTACAGGGTGTTTAGAAGGTGTTTACAGGATGTTTACAGGATGTTTACAGGGTGTTTATAGGTGTTTACAGGATGTTTACAGGGTGTTTATAGGTGTTTACAGGGTGTTTATAGGTGTTTATAGGATGTTTACAGGGTGTTTATAGGTGTTTACAGGGTGTTTAGAAGGTGTTTATAGGTGTTTACAGGGTGTTTAGAAGGTGTTTACAGGATGTTTACAGGGTGTTTATAGGTGTTTACAGGATGTTTACAGGGTGTTTATAGGTGTTTACAGGGTGTTTATAGGTGTTTACAGGATGTTTATAGGTGTTTACAGGATGTTTACAGGGTGTTTAGAAGGTGTTTACAGGATGTTTACAGGATGTTTACAGGGTGTTTAGAAGGTGTTTACAGGGTGTTTAGAAGGTGTTTATAGGTGTTTACAGGGTGTTTATAGGTGTTTACAGGATGTTTACAGGGTGTTTAGAAGGTGTTTACAGGATGTTTACAGGATGTTTAGAAGGTGTTTACAGGGTGTTTACAGGATGTTTACAGGGTGTTTAGAAGGTGTTTACAGGGTGTTTAGAAGGTGTTTATAGGTGTTTACAGGATGTTTAGAAGGTGTTTACAGGGTGTTTACAGGGTGTTTACAGGGTGTTTACAGGATGTTTATAGGTGTTTACAGGATGTTTATAGGTGTTTGCAGGGTGTTTAGAAGGTGTTTACAGGGTGTTTACAGGATGTTTACAGGGTGTTTACAGGTGTCTTCAGGTATTTACAGGGTGTTTACAGGTGTCTTCAGGTATTTACAGGGTGTTTAAAGGTGTATACAAGGTGTTTACAGGGTGTTAATAAGTGTTTACAGGTGTTTACAAGGTGTATACAAGGTGTATACAAGGTGTTTACAGGTGTTTACAACGTGTTTACAGGTGTCTTCAGGGTGTTTACAGGTGTCTTCAGGTGTTTACAGGTGTATACAAGGTGTTTACAGGGTGTTTATATGGTATTTACAGGGTGTTTACAGGTGTCTCCAGGTGTTTACAGGTGTTTAAAGGTGTTTACAGGGTGTTTAGAAGGTGTTTATAGGTGTTTACAGGGTGTTTATAGGTGTTTATAGGATGTTTACAGGGTGTTTACAGGTGTCTTCAGGTATTTACAGGGTGTTTAAAGGTGTATACAAGGTGTTTACAGGGTGTTAATAAGTGTTTACAGGTGTTTACAAGGTGTATACAAGGTGTTTACAGGTGTTTACAACGTGTTTACAGGTGTCTTCAGGGTGTTTACAGGTGTTTACAGGTGTCTTCAGGTGTTTACAGGTGTATACAAGGTGTTTACAGGGTGTTTATATGGTATTTACAGGGTGTTTACAGGTGTCTCCAGGTGTTTACAGGTGTTTAAAGGTGTTTACAGGGTGTTTAGAAGGTGTTTATAGGTGTTTACAGGGTGTTTATAGGTGTTTATAGGATGTTTACAGGGTGTTTATAGGTGTTTACAGGGTGTTTACAGGGTGTTTATAGGTGTTTACAGGGTGTTTAGAAGGTGTTTACAGGATGTTTACAGGGTGTTTATAGGTGTTTACAGGATGTTTAGAAGGTGTTTACAGGGTGTTTAGAGGATGTTTACAGGGTGTTTAGAAGGTGTTTACCGGATGTTTAGAAGGTGTTTACAGGGTGTTTAGAAGGTGTTTACCGGGTGTTTAGAAGGTGTTTACCGGATGTTTAGAAGGTGTTTACAGGGTGTTTAGAAGGTGTTTACCGGGTGTTTAGAAGGTGTTTACCGGATGTTTAGAAGGTGTTTACAGGGTGTTTAGAAGGTGTTTACCGGATGTTTAGAAGGTGTTTACCGGATGTTTAGAAGGTGTTTACAGGATGTTTAGAAGGTGTTTACAGGGTGTTTAGAGGTGTTTACAGGATGTTTAGAAGGTGTTTACAGGGTGTTTACAGGATGTTTATAGGTGTTTACAGGATGTTTACAGGGTGTTTAGAAGGTGTTTACAGGATGTTTACAGGGTGTTTAGAAGGTGTTTACAGGGTGTTTAGAAGGTGTTTACAGGATGTTTACAGGGTGTTTACAGGATGTTTACAGGGTGTTTAGAAGGTGTTTACAGGATGTTTACAGGGTGTTTAGAAGGTGTTTACAGGATGTTTACAGGGTGTTTAGAAGGTGTTTACAGGATGTTTACAGGGTGTTTAGAAGGTGTTTACAGGGTGTTTAGAAGGTGTTTACAGGATGTTTACAGGATGTTTAGAAGGTGTTTACAGGATGTTTACAGGGTGTTTATAGGTGTTTACAGGATGTTTAGAAGGTGTTTATAGGGTGTTTAGAAGGTGTTTACAGGATGTTTAGAAGGTGTTTACAGGGTGTTTAGAAGGTGTTTACAGGATGTTTACAGGATGTTTACAGGATGTTTAGAAGGTGTTTACAGGATGTTTACAGGGTGTTTATAGGTGTTTACAGGATGTTTAGAAGGTGTTTATAGGATGTTTACAGGGTGTTTACAGGGTGTTTATAGGTGTTTACAGGATGTTTACAGGGTGTTTAGAAGGTGTTTACAGGATGTTTACAGGGTGTTTATAGGTGTTTACAGGGTGTTTAGAAGGTGTTTACAGGATGTTTACAGGGTGTTTATATGGTATTTACAGGATGTTTACAGGGTGTTTACAGGATGTTTACAGGGTGTTTATAGGTGTTTACAGGGTGTTTAGAAGGTGTTTACAGGATGTTTACAGGGTGTTTATAGGATGTTTACAGGATGTTTACAGGGTGTTTACAGGATGTTTACAGGGTGTTTAGAAGGTGTTCACAGGATGTTTACAGGGTGTTTACAGGGTGTTTAGAAGGTGTTTACCGGGTGTTTAGAAGGTGTTTACCGGATGTTTAGAAGGTGTTTACAGGGTGTTTACAGGGTGTTTAGAGGATGTTTACAGGGTGTTTAGAGGATGTTTACAGGGTGTTTAGAAGGTGTTTACAGGATGTTTACAGGGTGTTTACAGGATGTTTACAGGATGTTTAGAAGGTGTTTACAGGATGTTTACAGGGTGTTTATAGGTGTTTACAGGATGTTTACAGGGTGTTTATAGGTGTTTACAGGATGTTTAGAAGGTGTTTACAGGATGTTTACAGGGTGTTTACAGGGTGTTTACAGGGTGTTTATAGGTGTTTACAGGATGTTTACAGGGTGTTTACAGGATGTTTACAGGGTGTTTATAGGTGTTTACAGGATGTTTACAGGGTGTTTACAGGATGTTTACAGGGTGTTTAGAAGGTGTTCACAGGATGTTTACAGGGTGTTTATAGGTGTTTACAGGGTGTTTATAGGTGTTTACAGGATGTTTACAGGGTGTTTAGAAGGTGTTTACAGGATGTTTACAGGGTGTTTAGAAGGTGTTTACAGGATGTTTACAGGGTGTTTATATGGTATTTACAGGATGTTTACAGGGTGTTTACAGGATGTTTACAGGGTGTTTATAGGTGTTTACAGGGTGTTTAGAAGGTGTTTACAGGATGTTTACAGGGTGTTTAGAAGATGTTTACCGGGTGTTTAGAAGGTGTTTACCGGGTGTTTAGAAGGTGTTTACAGGGTGTTTAGAAGGTGTTTACAGGATGTTTACAGGGTGTTTAGAAGATGTTTACCGGGTGTTTAGAAGGTGTTTACAGGGTGTTTAGAAGGTGTTTACAGGATGTTTACAGGGTGTTTACAGGATTTTTACAGGGTGTTTAGAAGGTGTTTACCGGGTGTTTAGAAGGTGTTTACCGGGTGTTTAGAAGGTGTTTACCGGATGTTTAGAAGGTGTTTACAGGGTGTTTAGAAGATGTTTACCGGATGTTTAGAAGGTGTTTACAGGGTGTTTAGAAGGTGTTTACAGGGTGTTTAGAAGATGTTTACCGGATGTTTAGAAGGTGTTTACCGGATGTTTAGAAGGTGTTTACCGGATGTTTAGAAGGTGTTTACAGGATGTTTACAAGGTGTTTACAGGATGTTTACAAGGTGTTTACAGGATGTTTACAGGGTGTTTAGAAGATGTTTACCGGGTGTTTAGAAGGTGTTTACCGGGTGTTTAGAAGGTGTTTACAGGGTGTTTAGAAGGTGTTTACAGGATGTTTACAGGGTGTTTAGAAGATGTTTACCGGGTGTTTAGAAGGTGTTTACAGGGTGTTTAGAAGATGTTTACCGGATGTTTAGAAGGTGTTTACAGGGTGTTTAGAAGGTGTTTACAGGGTGTTTAGAAGATGTTTACCGGATGTTTAGAAGGTGTTTACAGGGTGTTTAGAAGATGTTTACCGGATGTTTAGAAGGTGTTTACAGGGTGTTTAGAAGATGTTTACCGGATGTTTAGAAGGTGTTTACAGGGTGTTTAGAAGGTGTTTACCGGGTGTTTAGAAGGTGTTTACCGGGTGTTTAGAAGGTGTTTACAGGGTGTTTAGAAGGTGTTTACCGGATGTTTAGAAGGTGTTTACAGGATGTTTAGAAGGTGTTTACAGGATGTTTACAGGGTGTTTACAGGATGTTTACAGGGTGTTTAGAAGGTGTTTACCGGGTGTTTAGAAGGTGTTTACCGGATGTTTAGAAGGTATTTACAGGGTGTTTACAGGATGTTTACAGGGTGTTTAGAAGATGTTTACCGGGTGTTTAGAAGGTGTTTACAGGGTGTTTAGAAGGTGTTTACAGGGTGTTTAGAAGGTGTTTACAGGGTGTTTAGAAGGTGTTTACCGGATGTTTAGAAGGTGTTTACAGGGTGTTTAGAGGATGTTTACAGGGTGTTTAGAAGGTGTTTACAGGGTGTTTAGAAGGTGTTTACAGGATGTTTACAGGGTGTTTATAGGTGTTTACAGGGTGTTTATAGGTGTTTACAGGATGTTTACAGGGTGTTTAGAAGGTGTTTACAGGATGTTTACAGGATGTTTAGAAGGTGTTTACAGGGTGTTTACAGGATGTTTACAGGGTGTTTAGAAGGTGTTTACAGGGTGTTTAGAAGGTGTTTATAGGTGTTTACAGGATGTTTAGAAGGTGTTTACAGGGTGTTTACAGGGTGTTTACAGGATGTTTATAGGTGTTTACAGGATGTTTATAGGTGTTTGCAGGGTGTTTAGAAGGTGTTTACAGGGTGTTTACAGGATGTTTACAGGGTGTTTACAGGTGTCTTCAGGTATTTACAGGGTGTTTACAGGTGTCTTCAGGTATTTACAGGGTGTTTAAAGGTGTATACAAGGTGTTTACAGGGTGTTAATAAGTGTTTACAGGTGTTTACAAGGTGTATACAAGGTGTATACAAGGTGTTTACAGGTGTTTACAACGTGTTTACAGGTGTCTTCAGGGTGTTTACAGGTGTCTTCAGGTGTTTACAGGTGTATACAAGGTGTTTACAGGGTGTTTATATGGTATTTACAGGGTGTTTACAGGTGTCTCCAGGTGTTTACAGGTGTTTAAAGGTGTTTACAGGGTGTTTAGAAGGTGTTTATAGGTGTTTACAGGGTGTTTATAGGTGTTTATAGGATGTTTACAGGGTGTTTACAGGTGTCTTCAGGTATTTACAGGGTGTTTAAAGGTGTATACAAGGTGTTTACAGGGTGTTAATAAGTGTTTACAGGTGTTTACAAGGTGTATACAAGGTGTTTACAGGTGTTTACAACGTGTTTACAGGTGTCTTCAGGGTGTTTACAGGTGTTTACAGGTGTCTTCAGGTGTTTACAGGTGTATACAAGGTGTTTACAGGGTGTTTATATGGTATTTACAGGGTGTTTACAGGTGTCTCCAGGTGTTTACAGGTGTTTAAAGGTGTTTACAGGGTGTTTAGAAGGTGTTTATAGGTGTTTACAGGGTGTTTATAGGTGTTTATAGGATGTTTACAGGGTGTTTATAGGTGTTTACAGGGTGTTTACAGGGTGTTTATAGGTGTTTACAGGGTGTTTAGAAGGTGTTTACAGGATGTTTACAGGGTGTTTATAGGTGTTTACAGGATGTTTAGAAGGTGTTTACAGGGTGTTTAGAGGATGTTTACAGGGTGTTTAGAAGGTGTTTACCGGATGTTTAGAAGGTGTTTACAGGGTGTTTAGAAGGTGTTTACCGGGTGTTTAGAAGGTGTTTACCGGATGTTTAGAAGGTGTTTACAGGGTGTTTAGAAGGTGTTTACCGGGTGTTTAGAAGGTGTTTACCGGATGTTTAGAAGGTGTTTACAGGGTGTTTAGAAGGTGTTTACCGGATGTTTAGAAGGTGTTTACCGGATGTTTAGAAGGTGTTTACAGGATGTTTAGAAGGTGTTTACAGGGTGTTTAGAGGTGTTTACAGGATGTTTAGAAGGTGTTTACAGGGTGTTTACAGGATGTTTATAGGTGTTTACAGGATGTTTACAGGGTGTTTAGAAGGTGTTTACAGGGTGTTTAGAAGGTGTTTACAGGATGTTTACAGGGTGTTTACAGGATGTTTACAGGGTGTTTAGAAGGTGTTTACAGGATGTTTACAGGGTGTTTAGAAGGTGTTTACAGGATGTTTACAGGGTGTTTAGAAGGTGTTTACAGGATGTTTACAGGGTGTTTAGAAGGTGTTTACAGGGTGTTTAGAAGGTGTTTACAGGATGTTTACAGGATGTTTAGAAGGTGTTTACAGGATGTTTACAGGGTGTTTATAGGTGTTTACAGGATGTTTAGAAGGTGTTTATAGGGTGTTTAGAAGGTGTTTACAGGATGTTTAGAAGGTGTTTACAGGGTGTTTAGAAGGTGTTTACAGGATGTTTACAGGATGTTTACAGGATGTTTAGAAGGTGTTTACAGGATGTTTACAGGGTGTTTATAGGTGTTTACAGGATGTTTAGAAGGTGTTTATAGGATGTTTACAGGGTGTTTACAGGGTGTTTATAGGTGTTTACAGGATGTTTACAGGGTGTTTAGAAGGTGTTTACAGGATGTTTACAGGGTGTTTATAGGTGTTTACAGGGTGTTTAGAAGGTGTTTACAGGATGTTTACAGGGTGTTTATATGGTATTTACAGGATGTTTACAGGGTGTTTACAGGATGTTTACAGGGTGTTTATAGGTGTTTACAGGGTCTTTAGAAGGTGTTTACAGGATGTTTACAGGGTGTTTATAGGATGTTTACAGGATGTTTACAGGGTGTTTACAGGATGTTTACAGGGTGTTTAGAAGGTGTTCACAGGATGTTTACAGGGTGTTTACAGGGTGTTTAGAAGGTGTTTACCGGGTGTTTAGAAGGTGTTTACCGGATGTTTAGAAGGTGTTTACAGGGTGTTTAGAAGGTGTTTACAGGATGTTTACAGGGTGTTTACAGGATGTTTACAGGATGTTTAGAAGGTGTTTACAGGATGTTTACAGGGTGTTTATAGGTGTTTACAGGATGTTTACAGGGTGTTTATAGGTGTTTACAGGATGTTTAGAAGGTGTTTACAGGATGTTTACAGGGTGTTTATAGGTGTTTACAGGATGTTTACAGGGTGTTTACAGGATGTTTACAGGGTGTTTATAGGTGTTTACAGGATGTTTACAGGGTGTTTACAGGATGTTTACAGGGTGTTTAGAAGGTGTTCACAGGATGTTTACAGGGTGTTTATAGGTGTTTACAGGGTGTTTATAGGTGTTTACAGGATGTTTACAGGGTGTTTAGAAGGTGTTTACAGGATGTTTACAGGGTGTTTAGAAGGTGTTTACAGGATGTTTACAGGGTGTTTATATGGTATTTACAGGATGTTTACAGGGTGTTTACAGGATGTTTACAGGGTGTTTATAGGTGTTTACAGGGTGTTTAGAAGGTGTTTACAGGATGTTTACAGGGTGTTTAGAAGATGTTTACCGGGTGTTTAGAAGGTGTTTACCGGGTGTTTAGAAGGTGTTTACAGGGTGTTTAGAAGGTGTTTACAGGATGTTTACAGGGTGTTTACAGGATGTTTACAGGGTGTTTAGAAGGTGTTTACCGGGTGTTTAGAAGGTGTTTACCGGGTGTTTAGAAGGTGTTTACCGGATGTTTAGAAGGTGTTTACAGGGTGTTTAGAAGATGTTTACCGGATGTTTAGAAGGTGTTTACAGGGTGTTTAGAAGGTGTTTACAGGGTGTTTAGAAGATGTTTACCGGATGTTTAGAAGGTGTTTACCGGATGTTTAGAAGGTGTTTACCGGATGTTTAGAAGGTGTTTACAGGATGTTTACAAGGTGTTTACAGGATGTTTACAAGGTGTTTACAGGATGTTTACAGGGTGTTTAGAAGATGTTTACCGGGTGTTTAGAAGGTGTTTACCGGGTGTTTAGAAGGTGTTTACAGGGTGTTTAGAAGGTGTTTACAGGATGTTTACAGGGTGTTTAGAAGATGTTTACCGGGTGTTTAGAAGGTGTTTACAGGGTGTTCAGAAGGTGTTTACAGGATGTTTACAGGGTGTTTACAGGATGTTTACAGGGTGTTTAGAAGGTGTTTACCGGGTGTTTAGAAGGTGTTTACCGGGTGTTTAGAAGGTGTTTACCGGATGTTTAGAAGGTGTTTACAGGGTGTTTAGAAGATGTTTACCGGATGTTTAGAAGGTGTTTACAGGGTGTTTAGAAGGTGTTTACAGGGTGTTTAGAAGATGTTTACCGGATGTTTAGAAGGTGTTTACAGGGTGTTTAGAAGATGTTTACCGGATGTTTAGAAGGTGTTTACAGGGTGTTTAGAAGATGTTTACCGGATGTTTAGAAGGTGTTTACAGGGTGTTTAGAAGGTGTTTACCGGGTGTTTAGAAGGTGTTTACCGGGTGTTTAGAAGGTGTTTACAGGGTGTTTAGAAGGTGTTTACCGGATGTTTAGAAGGTGTTTACAGGATGTTTAGAAGGTGTTTACAGGATGTTTACAGGGTGTTTACAGGATGTTTACAGGGTGTTTAGAAGGTGTTTACCGGGTGTTTAGAAGGTGTTTACCGGATGTTTAGAAGGTGTTTACAGGGTGTTTACAGGATGTTTACAGGGTGTTTAGAAGATGTTTACCGGGTGTTTAGAAGGTGTTTACAGGGTGTTTAGAAGGTGTTTACAGGGTGTTTAGAAGGTGTTTACCGGATGTTTAGAAGGTGTTTACAGGGTGTTTAGAGGATGTTTACAGGGTGTTTAGAAGGTGTTTACAGGGTGTTTAGAAGGTGTTTACAGGATGTTTACAGGGTGTTTACAGGATGTTTACAGGGTGTTTAGAAGGTGTTTACCGGGTGTTTAGAAGGTGTTTACCGGATGTTTAGAAGGTGTTTACAGGGTGTTTAGAAGGTGTTTACAGGGTGTTTAGAAGGTGTTTACCGGGTGTTTACAGGGTGTTTACAGGGTGTTTATAGGTGTTTACAGGGTGTTTAGAAGGTGTTTACCGGGTGTTTAGAAGGTGTTTACCGGGTGTTTACAGGGTGTTTACAGGGTGTTTATAGGTGTTTACAGGGTGTTTAGAAGGTGTTTACAGGATGTTTACGGGGTGTTTAGAAGGTGTTTACAGGGTGTTTAGAAGGTGTTTACAGGGTGTTTAGAAGGTGTTTACAGGGTGTTTACAGGGTGTTTACAGGGTGTTTTCGTAGTTCCTTTATTGAACAGGAACCAAACTGTGTTTAGAGACGGGGGCCTAAATGACATCCAGCTCGTTTTAGTTGTTTCCCTGCTCCAACACACCTGATTCAAATCAAGTGGATCCAACAGCTTCCTTCAACCTGTTCATTCATTTTTGCAAGGTGTGTTGGAGCAGGGAAACAAGAAAACCTGCAGGATAGTGGTCCTCCAGGATTGGAGTTTGACAGGTGTGACGGACTGGACCCATCATCCAATCAGAACGCAGAAAACGTCTTCATGGTTTCCAACTGAAAAATCGTCTCTTTAGGGTCTCCAGGTGTCGAAATGCTCACAAGTCACCGAGAAGGGATGAAACGCGTGTGTGTGTGTGTGTGTGTGTGTCATCCCAGACCAGTCTTTCAGGCAGAGCTGGAACTGTATTTGTCTTTTAACCATCGTGTCCTTGACGTGTGTACACACACACACACTCGGTGTGAATGATTATTTCCTGGTTTTAATTTCCCGTGTTTCACTTCTCCAGGCAGCGAAACGGACAGCGACACGGACGAAATCAAGGAGGTGGGTTGAAATTTTCTGCTTTTTGGGAGGAAAGCTGACGAATGGATCAGCTGGTTAAACAGGTTGCAGCATTTCTGCTCAATCCAGGTGTGTTTGTGTGTGAAGGTGCGCTTGGTCCCGTTAACGTTAAGAGACGTTGGTTAGAGGGCCACGTGTGTGTGTGTGTGTGTGTGTGTGTGTGTGTTCCTCCTCTGATGTTGCAAGAGACAGAAATCAGGAAGAGTTCAGTCTGTCAAACATTAACTGTTTGATCTGAAACCTGACTTTTCTGCATCCATTTACTCTCTCACACACACACACACACACACACACACACACACACACACACACACACACACACACACACCAGGCTATCTAACTGATAGTGACGAAGTGTCTTCATGCTTTTTCAAATGATTTTGAATTAAATTATCACTAATGTCATTCCAATTGAATATTTACATTTTAATTTATTGAAGATAATATTTAATAAGTTGTTTAATTTAATACATTTTAATTTAATTATATATTATCATTTATTTTTTTTCTTATTTGTAAATAAATGTTTTGAATATTTTATAGTTAATTATAAATTTAATCCTAAATATAAACTTTTAATGTAAATATAAACTAATATAAACACTTGCAATATTTTATATTTAAATGTAGTAAAATATATATGTCTCTAAATATCAATCAGTACACTATCAAATATTCATAATTTAATATTTAAAAATATAAATTGACAAATTAAATTATTTAACACCTATAATGACATAATTTATAGGGCTGTGATGATGTGCTTTATTCCTGATTCCAATTTTTGGGTCCCGATTCTATTTTAATTGTGATTCTCACAATTTTTCGATGTTGTTGATTTTTGTACATTAAAAACGAGAAAAAAAAGTAAAAAACGTATTTTTTTGCTCGACATTTTTCTTGATTTTAACTATATATTAAAAAAATTCTACGTGTAATTAACCTTCATGTATAAATATATAGAGATTGTTTATGTTCAGAATGAAGTAACTTATCGATAAATAAACGATAATATTTACAGCTGCTTGTTGTTTATGCGTCTGAGTAACGTGTGTGTGTGTGTGTGTGTTTTAACAGGGCATCGGTGCGGTGTGGAAGCGGGATTACGCCACAACCGTTCTCAGGATCCCGTCCTGTTCCCTCCCCAGCATGGCCACCTTCGTCAGTCCGAGCAAGCCCAACTTCCGGGTCACCAGCACCAGAGACCCCGCCCCCCTCATCAGCTACCACATGGATGGCTGGATGCCCGCCTACAGCCAGAACTCTGCCATGACGGCGGCTGGCGGCCACAACCACGAGATGCGGGCCAGTGTCATTAGAAAGACATCCGACGTCACGTCCTCCTGACCTTTGACCTCAATTTGGGAGGGGGGTGGGGGTGCCATCACTGCCTGGGGGGGCGCGGATACGACAGGGAGTGCTCGTTTTCTCCGTCAGGACTGCATGGGGCGTTCCAAACTGAAGCAGGAGGAAAACTTTGCTTCCCGAGTCGAGGAAGTGGTGAAACACTCGCATCGTGTCTCTGTAGCTTCCTGCTAACCTGTTAGCATTTAAAAAACCAAAAACAAAAAAAAAAAGCTTTTACTCCTGAAAAGTTCTCAGTCTTTCTGCTCAACTTACAGATGAATTAATTTATTTGAATCAGATCTGTTGGCTCGTTTCCCTCCCGTCTCAGAACACGTTGGTGGAGTTTACCGGAACGATTCCATTTGTTCCCCCCAGGAGGAAAACGGCTCGTGTGCCTCCAGGTGTGTAGAATGTACATAACTTACCTGTTGGTGTGCCTGCAGACGCTTCAGCACCTTATGGACGAGTGTGAAAGCAACGCCTTACTGGAAACGTGCCTTCTGACGGTGTGTGCGTCCTGCTGGCGACGCCAAGACGTTCGCCGTGAGAGGATGATGCACGTCGCCGTCCTCCGCTGCCAGGCTGAAGGCCCGTTTCTGCTCCCGCTTCGGCGCCATTACGTACAAAATTCAGCCGTTTTCAGGGAGCCTAGCTTGTTCGCCACTTGCTGCAGAAAACGCCGTAAACCGGCGGGGGCAGCGTTGAGTTGCACAGCTGAGAAAAACCAGCGAAGAACAGGAAGAACACGAAATAGAAACCATCAAATTAAAAGCGCCAGTAGAAGACGCAGAACGGGGAAAAGGTGGTTTTCTTCTGGTGTGTTTGGCCGGTGCCGAAATGTGAACTCACTAGCAGATGAACAGACTTAACGGCAACTTAAAGGATGCGCGACGGCGACAAACGTCTTGTTTACGTCCGCGACGGAGCAGAAATGGGCCTTAAAGCTCAGTCAGCAGCTTTAAGAACAAAAGCAGTGAAAGTGGGACCCGAAGCTCCCAGATTGAAACACTGGATGCACAAAACCGATTTTTATCGAGTCATTTAGCTTTTTATATCGTAGACATGTGCCTTCGCTTGGTGTCGGATCAGAGCCATCATGGCTCCATACCTGATCATATTTATAAGAATGTGTTTGAATAACTTGACATCCTCTTTCAACGTCGGACCAGCGGTTCAGCGGTCGTGTCCTCTTATCTGAGCGTAACCATGGAGATTAACGTGTCCGTCTCTGGTATAAAAACACCTGGTCTGGTCGTAAAGTTTATCTGTGTGGGACAATAAATGTGCACTTTTCTCCTAATTCTGCTTCATGTGTGTGAAAGGGCCGTCGGTCCATCCTGACGGGGCCGTGAAACCTGCCGTCAGGCCTGTCAGGCAGTCGATCACACAACATAAACAATAACAAACCATGTGTAATTACTCAGCTTGTTTCTGCATCATCATGTTTGTCTGTACATTAAAAACCATGTGAATCGGCATGTAAATCTGAAATAAAGACTTTCTATTTATTCCAGACTGCTGAGTGATGTGATGACCTGCGCAGCGGGCTTACAGCGTCAACACGTTTATCTTGTTTACTCAGAGGTCAGAGTCCGGTTTTATGGCTGCTGACCCTCGGAGAGCGCCAAGCGTCGCTGAGATAAAAGCAAAGGGATGCAGGTGACGACGTTTGCGCCCTCTGATGAGGGGAAAAGGCGCTGCGGTGGGGTTACTACGTCGGTGTGAGTCGTGACGGCACCAGAAGAAGCGTGTTGACTGGAAAACACTGCGTGGTTGACTATTCGCTTTAACCGTAGCTGCAACGTCTGTTTCGGTTTCAGTTGCTGTTTTCACTTCTCAATCTGCTTCCTGTTTGTCTCGGCCCTGGCGTATGGCCGGCTGGTTGCCATGACAACTGCCAACCACAACCTATTAGTCATTGTAAACACTTGTTTTAGTGTGCTGCCCCCCGCTTTGCTTTAAACTTTAACCCTTTAGAGCTGCAAACTTCTCCTTTCAGCTCATATTTTTATGTACTGGAGGGTTTTTCATGCTTTCAGCAAAATGAAATCCTCTCCTTGATGGGGAAGATCACGAAATAACCTAAATGTTTGTGAAACCACTTTTAAACAGCTGAGATCAGGATTTATCAGGAATCAGACAGGAAGTTAAAACTGTTCAGAAGACAGCTGTGTTCCTCTGCTGCCACCTGCCGTTCAGATGTGGGACTACAGCTTCATTTCTTACCTGCTCCACCAAGATCCAGCCAGCTAAACTCAGGTAGGCAGAAGTTAAAACTGAGCATCAGGATGAGGCAGAATGGAGACATGGGGAACTAAAGGAGGGACGATTATTGGTCTGTTATTGGGATTTTCATCCAGCCGTCTGTAGAGTTTACAAAGGAGCTCTGAAAAAGAGAGAACAGGCATCAGGAAGTCCAGGAAGCACTGGTCCCAACCAAGACATAAATGCATACATAAATGTGTATATACATGCACACATACATACCAACATACATGCATAAATATAAATACATACATATGTACAAATATACAGATTATTGCACACAAATAAATACATACACATTTGACATATATATATATACATATATATATATATACATATACACATATATATACATATACACATATATATACATATACATATACACATATATATATACATATATACATATATATATATACATATATACATATATATATATACATATATACATATATATATATACATATATATATACATACATATACATATATATATACATACATATACATATACA
>NW_027634785.1:0-53152 GCF_933228915.1 Telmatherina bonti
TACCTGTTTTTCCAGCATGATCATTCTCTCGGTGTCATGACCTTCATGGAGTGGGAGTCCACGCGAGTTCAGGGCCAGCCCTACACACACCTGTCCCCTGCCAGCATCTTCAGCAGGAAAATGGAATGAAGGTTTCTGATGCTTGCGGCGAGCTAGCCGGAGGCCAGTGCCCCGTTACGACGCTGAGATCCCGGTTAGAGAAGTGCTCGGTGTCTCCAGCATGTCTTCACATCCAGATAAAAAGCCGGTGGGAGAGTTTAGTGGTGGGGGGAAACGCCAGGCTGGCCGCCGGACGAAGAGCCGAGAGGCCAGCTAACGTTAGCATTAGCCAGAAAATATCGGGATCTATTTGTCTCCGCGCGCCTCATCCATCGCCGCTGCGCTGCGTCCCGGTCACGCTCCGACACGTCCGCGGGGAGCGCGTCCTCCGGCACCGGCTCGCCCCGACAAATCCTCGCCGTTGCTCGGAGGCATCTCGGCGGAAAGCAACAACTCCGAGGAAAGAGGTGTGGAGATGGATGGATGGATGCTGGCAGAGGGAATCTCCGCTTCCACCGAGACAAGACGCTGCTGCTGCTGGGCGTCTAGGAAAACCCACGCTCCTGAACGCACCGCGCCCCCCATCAACACATTACTTATGATGTGTTTATAATACGGTGGCTGGGAAGTGCCAAACTGAGAAATATCACAATTCCAAAACAAAATTAAATTTATAAAATGAGAGTAAAGGCTACTACAGTAGTACTACTAACAGTCATTTACTACAGTAGTGCTACTAACAGACATTTACTAAAGTCGTACTACTAACAGTCATTCACTACAGTAGTGCTACTAACAGTCATTTACTAAAGTCGTACTACTAACAGTCATTTACTAAAGTCGTACTACTAACAGTCATTCACTACAGTAGTGCTACTAACAGTCATTTACTACAGTAGTACTACTAACAGTCATTTACTACAGTAGTGCTACTAACAGACATTTACTACAGTAGTGCTACTAACAGTCATTTACTACAGTAGTGCTACTAACAGTCATTTACTACAGTAGTACTACTAACAGACATTTACTACAGTAGTACTACTAACAGTCATTTACTACAGTAGTACTACTAACAGTCATTTACTACAGTAGTGCTACTAACAGTCATTTACTACAGTAGTACTACTAACAGTCATTTACTACAGTAGTGCTACTAACAGTCATTTACTAAAGTCGTACTACTAACAGTCATTTACTACAGTAGTGCTACTAACAGTCATTTACTACAGTAGTACTACTAACAGTCATTTACTACAGTAGTACTACTAACAGACATTTACTACAGTAGTACTACTAACAGTCATTTACTACAGTAGTGCTACTAACAGTCATTTACTACAGTAGTGCTACTAACAGTCATTTACTAAAGTCGTACTACTAACAGTCATTTACTACAGTAGTACTACTAACAGTCATTTACTACAGTAGTGCTACTAACAGTCATTTACTACAGTAGTGCTACTAACAGTCATTTACTAAAGTCGTACTACTAACAGACATTTACTACAGTAGTACTACTAACAGTCATTTACTACAGTAGTGCTACTAACAGTCATTTACTAAAGTCGTACTACTAACAGTCATTTACTACAGTAGTACTACTAACAGTCATTTACTACAGTAGTGCTACTAACAGTCATTTACTACAGTAGTACTACTAACAGTCATTTACTACAGTAGTACTACTAACAGTCATTTACTACAGTAGTACTACTAACAGTCATTTACTACAGTAGTACTACTAACAGTCATTTACTACAGTAGTGCTACTAACAGTCATTTACTAAAGTCGTACTACTAACAGTCATTTACTACAGTAGTACTACTAACAGTCATTTACTACAGTAGTGCTACTAACAGTCATTTACTACAGTAGTGCTACTAACAGTCATTTACTAAAGTCGTACTACTAACAGTCATTTACTACAGTAGTACTACTAACAGTCATTTACTACAGTAGTACTACTAACAGACATTTACTACAGTAGTGCTACTAACAGTCATTTACTACAGTAGTGCTACTAACAGTCATTTACTAAAGTCGTACTACTAACAGTCATTTACTAAAGTCGTACTACTAACAGTCATTTACTACAGTAGTACTACTAACAGTCATTTACTAAAGTCGTACTACTAACAGTCATTTACTAAAGTCGTACTACTAACAGTCATTTACTACAGTAGTACTACTAACAGTCATTTACTACAGTAGTACTACTAACAGTCATTTACTACAGTAGTACTACTAACAGTCATTTACTACAGTAGTACTACTAACAGTCATTCACTACAGTAGTGCTACTAACAGTCATTTACTACAGTAGTGCTACTAACAGACATTTACTACAGTAGTACTACTAACAGTCATTTACTACAGTAGTACTACTAACAGTCATTTACTACAGTAGTGCTACTAACAGTCATTTACTAAAGTCGTACTACTAACAGTCATTTACTACAGTAGTACTACTAACAGTCATTTACTACAGTAGTACTACTAACAGACATTTACTACAGTAGTGCTACTAACAGTCATTTACTACAGTAGTGCTACTAACAGTCATTTACTAAAGTCGTACTACTAACAGTCATTTACTAAAGTCGTACTACTAACAGTCATTTACTACAGTAGTACTACTAACAGTCATTTACTAAAGTCGTACTACTAACAGTCATTTACTACAGTAGTACTACTAACAGTCATTTACTACAGTAGTACTACTAACAGTCATTTACTACAGTAGTACTACTAACAGTCATTTACTACAGTAGTACTACTAACAGTCATTCACTACAGTAGTGCTACTAACAGTCATTTACTACAGTAGTGCTACTAACAGACATTTACTACAGTAGTACTACTAACAGTCATTTACTACAGTAGTACTACTAACAGTCATTTACTACAGTAGTGCTACTAACAGTCATTTACTAAAGTCGTACTACTAACAGTCATTTACTAAAGTTGTACTACTAACAGTCATTTACTACAGTAGTACTACTAACAGTCATTTACTACAGTAGTGCTACTAACAGTCATTCACTACAGTAGTACTACTAACAGTCATTTACTACAGTAGTAGTACTAACAGTCATTTACTACAGTAGTACTACTAACAGTCATTTACTAAAGTTGTACTACTAACAGTCATTTACTAAAGTCGTACTACTAACAGTCATTCACTACAGTAGTACTACTAACAGTCATTTACTACAGTAGTGCTACTAACAGACATTTACTACAGTAGTGCTACTAACAGTCATTCACTACAGTAGTACTACTAACAGTCATTTACTACAGTAGTAGTACTAACAGTCATTTACTACAGTAGTACTACTAACAGTCATTTACTACAGTAGTACTACTAACAGTCATTTACTAAAGTCGTACTACTAACAGTCATTTACTAAAGTTGTACTACTAACAGTCATTTACTAAAGTCGTACTACTAACAGTCATTCACTACAGTAGTACTACTAACAGTCATTTACTACAGTAGTAGTACTAACAGTCATTTACTACAGTAGTACTACTAACAGTCATTTACTACAGTAGTACTACTAACAGTCATTTACTAAAGTCGTACTACTAACAGTCATTTACTAAAGTTGTACTACTAACAGACATTTACTAAAGTCGTACTAACAGTCATTCACTACAGTAGTACTACTAACAGACATTTACTACAGTAGTACTACTAACAGACATTTACTACAGTAATGCTACTAACAGACATTTACTACAGTAGTGCTACTAACAGACATTTACTACAGTAGTACTACTAACAGACATTTACTACAGTAGTACTACTAACAGTCATTTACTACAGTAGTACTACTAACAGACATTTACTACAGTAGTACTACTAACAGTCATTTACTACAGTAGTACTACTAACAGTCATTCACTACAGTAGTGCTACTAACAGACATTTACTACAGTAGTACTACTAACAGTCATTTACTACAGTAGTACTACTAACAGTCATTTACTACAGTAGTGCTACTAACAGACATTTACTACAGTAGTACTACTAACAGTCATTTACTACAGTAGTACTACTAACAGACATTTACTACAGTAGTGCTACTAACAGTCATTTACTACAGTAGTACTAATAACAGACATTTACTACAGTAGTACTACTAACAGACATTTACTACAGTAGTACTACTAACAGTCATTTACTACAGTAGTACTACTAACAGTCATTTACTACAGTAGTACTACTAACAGTCATTTACTAAAGTCGTACTACTAACAGTCATTTACTAAAGTTGTACTACTAACAGACATTTACTAAAGTCGTACTAACAGTCATTCACTACAGTAGTACTACTAACAGACATTTACTACAGTAGTACTACTAACAGACATTTACTACAGTAATGCTACTAACAGACATTTACTACAGTAGTGCTACTAACAGACATTTACTACAGTAGTACTACTAACAGACATTTACTACAGTAGTACTACTAACAGTCATTTACTACAGTAGTACTACTAACAGACATTTACTACAGTAGTACTACTAACAGTCATTTACTACAGTAGTACTACTAACAGTCATTCACTACAGTAGTGCTACTAACAGACATTTACTACAGTAGTACTACTAACAGTCATTTACTACAGTAGTACTACTAACAGTCATTTACTACAGTAGTGCTACTAACAGACATTTACTACAGTAGTACTACTAACAGTCATTTACTACAGTAGTACTACTAACAGACATTTACTACAGTAGTGCTACTAACAGACATTTACTACAGTAGTACTAATAACAGACATTTACTACAGTAGTACTACTAACAGACATTTACTACAGTAGTACTACTAACAGTCATTTACTACAGTAGTACTACTAACAGACATTTACTACAGTAGTGCTACTAACAGACATTTACTACAGTAGTACTACTAACAGTCATTTACTACAGTAGTACTACTAACAGTCATTCACTACAGTAGTACTACTAACAGTCATTTACTACAGTAGTGCTACTAACAGACATTTACTACAGTAGTACTACTAACAGTCATTAACTACAGTAGTGCTACTAACAGACATTTACTACAGTAGTACTACTAACAGTCATTTACTACAGTAGTACTACTAACAGTCATTTACTACAGTAGTACTACTAACAGTCATTTACTACAGTAGTACTACTAACAGACATTTACTACAGTAGTGCTACTAACAGTCATTTACTACAGTAGTGCTACTAACAGTCATTTACTACAGTAGTGCTACTAACAGCCATTTACTACAGTAGTGCTACTAACAGTCATTTACTACAGTAGTACTACTAACAGTCATTTACTACAGTAGTACTACTAACAGTCATTTACTACAGTAGTGCTACTAACAGACATTTACTAAAGTCGTACTACTAACAGTCATTTACTACAGTAGTACTACTAACAGTCATTTACTACAGTAGTGCTACTAACAGTCATTTACTACAGTAGTACTACTAACAGTCATTTACTACAGTAGTACTACTAACAGTCATTTACTACAGTAGTGCTACTAACAGTCATTTACTACAGTAGTGCTACTAACAGTCATTTACTAAAGTCGTACTACTAACAGTCATTTACTACAGTAGTACTACTAACAGTCATTTACTACAGTAGTGCTACTAACAGTCATTTACTACAGTAGTACTACTAACAGTCATTTACTACAGTAGTACTACTAACAGTCATTTACTAAAGTCGTACTACTAACAGTCATTTACTACAGTAGTACTACTAACAGTCATTTACTACAGTAGTGCTACTAACAGTCATTTACTACAGTAGTACTACTAACAGACATTTACTAAAGTCGTACTACTAACAGTCATTTACTACAGTAGTACTACTAACAGTCATTTACTACAGTAGTGCTACTAACAGTCATTTACTACAGTAGTACTACTAACAGTCATTTACTACAGTAGTACTACTAACAGTCATTTACTACAGTAGTACTACTAACAGTCATTTACTACAGTAGTGCTACTAACAGTCATTTACTACAGTAGTGCTACTAACAGTCATTTACTACAGTAGTACTACTAACAGTCATTTACTACAGTAGTACTACTAACAGTCATTTACTACAGTAGTACTACTAACAGTCATTTACTACAGTAGTGCTACTAACAGTCATTTACTACAGTAGTGCTACTAACAGTCATTTACTACAGTAGTACTACTAACAGTCATTTACTACAGTAGTGCTACTAACAGTCATTTACTACAGTAGTACTACTAACAGACATTTACTACAGTAGTACTACTAACAGTCATTTACTACAGTAGTACTACTAACAGTCATTTACTACAGTAGTGCTACTAACAGCCATTTACTACAGTAGTACTACTAACAGTCATTTACTACAGTAGTACTACTAACAGTCATTTACTACAGTAGTGCTACTAACAGTCATTTACTACAGTAGTACTACTAACAGTCATTTACTACAGTAGTGCTACTAACAGTCATTTACTACAGTAGTACTACTAACAGACATTTACTACAGTAGTGCTACTAACAGTCATTCACTACAGTAGTGCTACTAACAGTCATTTACTACAGTAGTGCTACTAACAGTCATTTACTACAGTAGTGCTACTAACAGTCATTTACTACAGTAGTGCTACTAACAGTCATTTACTACAGTAGTACTACTAACAGTCATTTACTACAGTAGTGCTACTAACAGTCATTCACTACAGTAGTACTACTAACAGTCATTTACTACAGTAGTGCTACTAACAGTCATTTACTACAGTAGTACTACTAACAGTCATTTACTACAGTAGTACTACTAACAGTCATTTACTACAGTAGTGCTACTAACAGTCATTTACTACAGTAGTACTACTAACAGTCATTTACTACAGTAGTACTACTAACAGTCATTTACTACAGTAGTGCTACTAACAGTCATTTACTACAGTAGTACTACTAACAGTCATTTACTACAGTAGTACTACTAACAGTCATTTACTACAGTAGTACTACTAACAGTCATTTACTACAGTAGTGCTACTAACAGTCATTTACTACAGTAGTACTACTAACAGACATTTACTACAGTAGTGCTACTAACAGTCATTTACTACAGTAGTGCTACTAACAGTCATTTACTAAAGTCGTACTACTAACAGTCATTTACTACAGTAGTACTACTAACAGTCATTTACTACAGTAGTGCTACTAACAGACATTTACTAAAGTCGTACTAACAGTCATTTACTACAGTAGTACTACTAACAGTCATTTACTACAGTAGTACTACTAACAGTCATTTACTACAGTAGTACTACTAACAGTCATTTACTACAGTAGTACTACTAACAGTCATTTACTACAGTAGTACTACTAACAGTCATTTACTACAGTAGTACTACTAACAGTCATTTACTACAGTAGTACTACTAACAGTCATTTACTACAGTAGTACTACTAACAGTCATTTACTACAGTAGTGCTACTAACAGTCATTTACTACAGTAGTACTACTAACAGTCATTTACTACAGTAGTGCTACTAACAGACATTTACTAAAGTCGTACTACTAACAGTCATTTACTACAGTAGTGCTACTAACAGTCATTTACTACAGTAGTACTACTAACAGTCATTTACTACAGTAGTGCTACTAACAGTCATTTACTACAGTAGTGCTACTAACAGTCATTTACTACAGTAGTACTACTAACAGTCATTTACTACAGTAGTGCTACTAACAGACATTTACTAAAGTCGTACTACTAACAGTCATTTACTACAGTAGTACTACTAACAGTCATTTACTACAGTAGTACTACTAACAGCCATTTACTACAGTAGTGCTACTAACAGTCATTTACTACAGTAGTACTACTAACAGTCATTTACTACAGTAGTACTACTAACAGTCATTTACTACAGTAGTACTACTAACAGCCATTTACTACAGTAGTACTACTAACAGTCATTTACTACAGTAGTACTACTAACAGACATTTACTACAGTAGTAGTACTAACAGCCATTTACTACAATAGTACTACTAACAGTCATTTACTACAGTAGTACTACTAACAGTCATTTACTACAGTAGTGCTACTAACAGCCATTTACTACAGTAGTGCTACTAACAGCCATTTACTACAGTAGTACTACTAACAGTCATTTACTACAGTAGTACTACTAACAGTCATTTACTACAGTAGTGCTACTAACAGCCATTTACTACAGTAGTGCTACTAACAGTCATTTACTACAGTAGTACTACTAACAGTCATTTACTACAGTAGTGCTACTAACAGTCATTTACTACAGTAGTACTACTAACAGTCATTTACTACAGTAGTAGTACTAACAGTCATTTACTACAGTAGTGCTACTAACAGCCATTTACTACAGTAGTGCTACTAACAGTCATTTACTACAGTAGTGCTACTAACAGTCATTTACTACAGTAGTACTACTAACAGTCATTTACTACAGTAGTGCTACTAACAGTCATTTACTACAGTAGTACTACTAACAGTCATTTACTACAGTAGTGCTACTAACAGTCATTTACTACAGTAGTGCTACTAACAGTCATTTACTACAGTAGTACTACTAACAGTCATTTACTACAGTAGTGCTACTAACAGCCATTTACTACAGTAGTGCTACTAACAGTCATTTACTACAGTAGTGCTACTAACAGTCATTTACTACAGTAGTACTACTAACAGTCATTTACTACAGTAGTACTACTAACAGTCATTTACTACAGTAGTACTACTAACAGCCATTTACTACAGTAGTGCTACTAACAGCCATTTACTACAGTAGTACTACTAACAGTCATTTACTACAGTAGTACTACTAACAGTCATTTACTACAGTAGTGCTACTAACAGCCATTTACTACAGTAGTGCTACTAACAGTCATTTACTACAGTAGTACTACTAACAGTCATTTACTACAGTAGTGCTACTAACAGTCATTTACTACAGTAGTACTACTAACAGTCATTTACTACAGTAGTAGTACTAACAGACATTTACTACAGTAGTAGTACTAACAGACATTTACTACAGTAGTACTACTAACAGACATTTACTACAGTAGTACTACTAACAGTCATTTACTACAGTAGTACTACTAACAGTCATTTACTACAGTAGTACTACTAACAGACATTTACTACAGTAGTAGTACTAACAGACATTTACTACAGTAGTACTACTAACAGACATTTACTACAGTAGTACTACTAACAGACATTTACTACAGTAGTACTACTAACAGTCATTTACTACAGTAGTACTACTAACAGACATTTACTACAGTAGTAGTACTAACAGACATTTACTACAGTAGTGCTACTAACAGTCATTTACTACAGTAGTACTACTAACAGTCATTTACTACAGTGGTACTACTAACAGACATTTACTACAGTAGTAGTACTAACAGACATTTACTACAGTAGTACTACTAACAGACATTTACTACAGTAGTACTACTAACAGACATTTACTACAGTAGTACTACTAACAGTCATTTACTACAGTAGTACTACTAACAGACATTTACTACAGTAGTAGTACTAACAGACATTTACTACAGTAGTGCTACTAACAGTCATTTACTACAGTTGTACTACTAACAGTCATTTACTACAGTAGTACTACTAACAGTCATTTACTACAGTAGTGCTACTAACAGCCATTTACTACAGTAGTACTACTAACAGACATTTACCACAGTAGTAGTACTAACAGTCATTTACTACAGTAGTACTACTAACAGACATTTACTACAGTAGTAGTACTAACAGCCATTTACTACAGTAGTACTACTAACAGTCATTTACTACAGTAGTACTACTAACAGACATTTACTACAGTAGTAGTACTAACAGCCATTTACTACAGTAGTACTACTAACAGTCATTTACTACAGTAGTACTACTAACAGTCATGTACTACAGTAGTGCTACTAACAGTCATTTACTACAGTAGTACTACTAACAGTCATTTACTACAGTAGTACTACTAACAGTCATTTACTACAGTAGTACTACTAACAGACATTTACTACAGTAGTAGTACTAACAGCCATTTACTACAGTAGTACTACTAACAGTCATTTACTACAGTAGTACTACTAACAGTCATTTACTACAGTAGTGCTACTAACAGCCATTTACTACAGTAGTGCTACTAACAGCCATTTACTACAGTAGTGCTACTAACAGTCATTTACTACAGTAGTACTACTAACAGTGATTTACTACAGTAGTGCTACTAACAGCCATTTACTACAGTAGTGCTACTTACAGCCATTTACTACAGTAGTACTACTAACAGTCATTTACTACAGTAGTAGTACTAACAGACATTTACTACAGTAGTAGTACTAACAGACATTTACTACAGTAGTACTACTAACAGACATTTACTACAGTAGTACTACTAACAGTCATTTACTACAGTAGTAGTACTAACAGACATTTACTACAGTAGTAGTACTAACAGACATTTACTACAGTAGTGCTACTAACAGACATTTACTACAGTAGTGCTACTAACAGTCATTTACTACAGTAGTGCTACTAACAGACATTTACTACAGTAGTAGTACTAACAGACATTTACTACAGTAGTACTACTAACAGACATTTACTACAGTAGTACTACTAACAGTCATTTACTACAGTAGTAGTACTAACAGACATTTACTACAGTAGTAGTACTAACAGACATTTACTACAGTAGTGCTACTAACAGACATTTACTACAGTAGTGCTACTAACAGACATTTACTACAGTAGTGCTACTAACAGTCATTTACTACAGTAGTGCTACTAACAGACATTTACTAAAGTCGTACTACTAACAGACATTTACTACAGTAGTACTACTAACAGTCATTTACTAAAGTCGTACTACTAACAGACATTTACTACAGTAGTACTACTAACAGTCATTTACTAAAGTCGTACTACTAACAGACATTTACTACAGTAGTACTACTAACAGTCATTTACTACAGTAGTACTACTAACAGTCATTTACTACAGTAGTACTACTAACAGTCATTTACTACAGTAGTACTACTAACAGACATTTACTACAGTAGTAGTACTAACAGCCATTTACTACAGTAGTACTACTAACAGTCATTTACTACAGTAGTACTACTAACAGTCATTTACTACAGTAGTGCTACTAACAGCCATTTACTACAGTAGTACTACTAACAGTCATTTACTAAAGTCGTACTACTAACAGACATTTACTAAAGTCGTACTACTAACAGACATTTACTACAGTAGTACTACTAACAGTCATTTACTACAGTAGTACTACTAACAGTCATTTACTACAGTAGTACTACTAACAGACATTTACTACAGTAGTAGTACTAACAGCCATTTACTACAGTAGTACTACTAACAGTCATTTACTACAGTAGTACTACTAACAGTCATTTACTACAGTAGTGCTACTAACAGCCATTTACTACAGTAGTACTACTAACAGTCATTTACTACAGTAGTACTACTAACAGTCATTTACTACAGTAGTGCTACTAACAGCCATTTACTACAGTAGTGCTACTAACAGTCATTTACTACAGTAGTACTACTAACAGTCATTTACTACAGTAGTGCTACTAACAGTCATTTACTACAGTAGTACTACTAACAGTCATTTACTACAGTAGTAGTACTAACAGTCATTTACTACAGTAGTGCTACTAACAGCCATTTACTACAGTAGTGCTACTAACAGTCATTTACTACAGTAGTGCTACTAACAGTCATTTACTACAGTAGTACTACTAACAGTCATTTACTACAGTAGTGCTACTAACAGTCATTTACTACAGTAGTACTACTAACAGTCATTTACTACAGTAGTGCTACTAACAGTCATTTACTACAGTAGTGCTACTAACAGTCATTTACTACAGTAGTACTACTAACAGTCATTTACTACAGTAGTGCTACTAACAGCCATTTACTACAGTAGTGCTACTAACAGTCATTTACTACAGTAGTGCTACTAACAGTCATTTACTACAGTAGTACTACTAACAGTCATTTACTACAGTAGTACTACTAACAGTCATTTACTACAGTAGTACTACTAACAGCCATTTACTACAGTAGTGCTACTAACAGCCATTTACTACAGTAGTACTACTAACAGTCATTTACTACAGTAGTACTACTAACAGTCATTTACTACAGTAGTGCTACTAACAGCCATTTACTACAGTAGTGCTACTAACAGTCATTTACTACAGTAGTACTACTAACAGTCATTTACTACAGTAGTGCTACTAACAGTCATTTACTACAGTAGTACTACTAACAGTCATTTACTACAGTAGTAGTACTAACAGACATTTACTACAGTAGTAGTACTAACAGACATTTACTACAGTAGTACTACTAACAGACATTTACTACAGTAGTACTACTAACAGTCATTTACTACAGTAGTACTACTAACAGTCATTTACTACAGTAGTACTACTAACAGACATTTACTACAGTAGTAGTACTAACAGACATTTACTACAGTAGTACTACTAACAGACATTTACTACAGTAGTACTACTAACAGACATTTACTACAGTAGTACTACTAACAGTCATTTACTACAGTAGTACTACTAACAGACATTTACTACAGTAGTAGTACTAACAGACATTTACTACAGTAGTGCTACTAACAGTCATTTACTACAGTAGTACTACTAACAGTCATTTACTACAGTGGTACTACTAACAGACATTTACTACAGTAGTAGTACTAACAGACATTTACTACAGTAGTACTACTAACAGACATTTACTACAGTAGTACTACTAACAGACATTTACTACAGTAGTACTACTAACAGTCATTTACTACAGTAGTACTACTAACAGACATTTACTACAGTAGTAGTACTAACAGACATTTACTACAGTAGTGCTACTAACAGTCATTTACTACAGTTGTACTACTAACAGTCATTTACTACAGTAGTACTACTAACAGTCATTTACTACAGTAGTGCTACTAACAGCCATTTACTACAGTAGTACTACTAACAGACATTTACCACAGTAGTAGTACTAACAGTCATTTACTACAGTAGTACTACTAACAGACATTTACTACAGTAGTAGTACTAACAGCCATTTACTACAGTAGTACTACTAACAGTCATTTACTACAGTAGTACTACTAACAGACATTTACTACAGTAGTAGTACTAACAGCCATTTACTACAGTAGTACTACTAACAGTCATTTACTACAGTAGTACTACTAACAGTCATGTACTACAGTAGTGCTACTAACAGTCATTTACTACAGTAGTACTACTAACAGTCATTTACTACAGTAGTACTACTAACAGTCATTTACTACAGTAGTACTACTAACAGACATTTACTACAGTAGTAGTACTAACAGCCATTTACTACAGTAGTACTACTAACAGTCATTTACTACAGTAGTACTACTAACAGTCATTTACTACAGTAGTGCTACTAACAGCCATTTACTACAGTAGTGCTACTAACAGCCATTTACTACAGTAGTGCTACTAACAGTCATTTACTACAGTAGTACTACTAACAGTGATTTACTACAGTAGTGCTACTAACAGCCATTTACTACAGTAGTGCTACTTACAGCCATTTACTACAGTAGTACTACTAACAGTCATTTACTACAGTAGTAGTACTAACAGACATTTACTACAGTAGTAGTACTAACAGACATTTACTACAGTAGTACTACTAACAGACATTTACTACAGTAGTACTACTAACAGTCATTTACTACAGTAGTAGTACTAACAGACATTTACTACAGTAGTAGTACTAACAGACATTTACTACAGTAGTGCTACTAACAGACATTTACTACAGTAGTGCTACTAACAGTCATTTACTACAGTAGTGCTACTAACAGACATTTACTACAGTAGTAGTACTAACAGACATTTACTACAGTAGTACTACTAACAGACATTTACTACAGTAGTACTACTAACAGTCATTTACTACAGTAGTAGTACTAACAGACATTTACTACAGTAGTAGTACTAACAGACATTTACTACAGTAGTGCTACTAACAGACATTTACTACAGTAGTGCTACTAACAGACATTTACTACAGTAGTGCTACTAACAGTCATTTACTACAGTAGTGCTACTAACAGACATTTACTAAAGTCGTACTACTAACAGACATTTACTACAGTAGTACTACTAACAGTCATTTACTAAAGTCGTACTACTAACAGACATTTACTACAGTAGTACTACTAACAGTCATTTACTAAAGTCGTACTACTAACAGACATTTACTACAGTAGTACTACTAACAGTCATTTACTACAGTAGTACTACTAACAGTCATTTACTACAGTAGTACTACTAACAGTCATTTACTACAGTAGTACTACTAACAGACATTTACTACAGTAGTAGTACTAACAGCCATTTACTACAGTAGTACTACTAACAGTCATTTACTACAGTAGTACTACTAACAGTCATTTACTACAGTAGTGCTACTAACAGCCATTTACTACAGTAGTACTACTAACAGTCATTTACTAAAGTCGTACTACTAACAGACATTTACTAAAGTCGTACTACTAACAGACATTTACTACAGTAGTACTACTAACAGTCATTTACTACAGTAGTACTACTAACAGTCATTTACTACAGTAGTACTACTAACAGACATTTACTACAGTAGTAGTACTAACAGCCATTTACTACAGTAGTACTACTAACAGTCATTTACTACAGTAGTACTACTAACAGTCATTTACTACAGTAGTGCTACTAACAGCCATTTACTACAGTAGTGCTACTAACAGCCATTTACTACAGTAGTACTACTAACAGTCATTTACTACAGTAGTACTACTAACAGTCATTTACTACAGTAGTGCTACTAACAGCCATTTACTACAGTAGTGCTACTAACAGTCATTTACTACAGTAGTACTACTAACAGTCATTTACTACAGTAGTGCTACTAACAGCCATTTACTACAGTAGTGCTACTTACAGCCATTTACTACAGTAGTACTACTAACAGTCATTTACTACAGTAGTAGTACTAGCAGACATTTACTACAGTAGTAGTACTAACAGACATTTACTACAGTAGTACTACTAACAGTCATTTACTACAGTAGTGCTACTAACAGTCATTTACTACAGTAGTAGTACTAACAGACATTTACTACAGTAGTGCTACTAACAGACATTTACTACAGTAGTGCTACTAACAGTCATTTACTACAGTAGTGCTACTAACAGTCATTTACTACAGTAATGCTACTAACAGTCATTTACTACAGTAGTGCTACTAACAGACATTTACTACAGTAATGCTACTAACAGTCATTTACTACAGTAGTGCTACTAACAGACATTTACTACAGTAGTACTACTAACAGTCATTTACTACAGTAGTACTACTAACAGACATTTACTACAGTAGTGCTACTAACAGACATTTACTACAGTAGTACTACTAACAGACATTTACTGCAGTAGTGCTACTAACAGACATTTACTACAGTAGTACTACTAACAGACATTTACTACAGTAGTACTACTAACAGACATTTACTACAGTAGTACTACTAACAGTCATTTACTACAGTAGTGCTACTAACAGTCATTTACTACAGTAGTGCTACTAACAGACATTTACTACAGTAGTACTACTAACAGACATTTACTACAGTAGTGCTACTAACAGACATTTACTACAGTAGTACTACTAACAGACATTTACTACAGTAGTACTACTAACAGTCATTTACTACAGTAGTGCTACTAACAGTCATTTACTACAGTAGTACTACTAACAGTCATTTACTACAGTAGTACTACTAACAGTCATTTACTACAGTAGTGCTACTAACAGTCATTTACTACAGTAGTGCTACTAACAGACATTTACTACAGTAGTACTACTAACAGTCATTTACTACAGTAGTGCTACTAACAGTCATTTACTACAGTAGTGCTACTAACAGACATTTACTACAGTAGTGCTACTAACAGACATTTACTACAGTAGTACTACTAACAGTCATTTACTACAGTAGTGCTACTAACAGACATTTACTACAGTAGTACTACTAACAGTCATTTACTACAGTAGTGCTACTAACAGACATTTACTACAGTAGTGCTACTAACAGTCATTTACTACAGTAGTGCTACTAACAGACATTTACTACAGTAGTGCTACTAACAGACATTTACTACAGTAGTACTACTAACAGTCATTTACTACAGTAGTGCTACTAACAGTCATTCACTACAGTAGTACTACTAACAGTCATTTACTACAGTAGTGCTACTAACAGTCATTCACTACAGTAGTGCTACTAACAGACATTTACTACAGTAGTGCTACTAACAGTCATTTACTACAGTAGTGCTACTAACAGTCATTTACTACAGTAGTACTACTAACAGTCATTTACTACAGTAGTGCTACTAACAGACATTTACTACAGTAGTGCTACTAACAGTCATTCACTACAGTAGTACTACTAACAGTCATTTACTACAGTAGTGCTACTAACAGTCATTTACTACAGTAGTACTACTAACAGTCATTTACTACAGTAGTGCTACTAACAGTCATTCACTACAGTAGTACTACTAACAGTCATTTACTACAGTAGTGCTACTAACAGTCATTTACTACAGTAGTACTACTAACAGTCATTTACTACAGTAGTGCTACTAACAGTCATTTACTACAGTAGTACTACTAACAGTCATTTACTACAGTAGTGCTACTAACAGTCATTTACTACAGTAGTACTACTAACAGTCATTTACTACAGTAGTGCTACTAACAGTCATTCACTACAGTAGTACTACTAACAGTCATTTACTACAGTAGTGCTACTAACAGTCATTTACTACAGTAGTACTACTAACAGTCATTTACTACAGTAGTGCTACTAACAGTCATTTACTACAGTAGTGCTACTAACAGTCATTCACTACAGTAGTGCTACTAACAGTCATTCACTACAGTAGTGCTACTAACAGTCATTCACTACAGTAGTACTACTAACAGTCATTTACTACAGTAGTGCTACTAACAGTCATTTACTACAGTAGTACTACTAACAGTCATTTACTACAGTAGTGCTACTAACAGTCATTTACTACAGTAGTGCTACTAACAGTCATTCACTACAGTAGTACTACTAACAGTCATTTACTACAGTAGTACTACTAACAGTCATTTACTACAGTAGTGCTACTAACAGTCATTCACTACAGTAGTGCTACTAACAGTCATTCACTACAGTAGTACTACTAACAGTCATTTACTACAGTAGTGCTACTAACAGTCATTTACTACAGTAGTACTACTAACAGTCATTTACTACAGTAGTGCTACTAACAGTCATTTACTACAGTAGTGCTACTAACAGTCATTTACTACAGTAGTACTACTAACAGTCATTTACTACAGTAGTGCTACTAACAGTCATTTACTACAGTAGTACTACTAACAGTCATTTACTACAGTAGTGCTACTAACAGTCATTCACTACAGTAGTACTACTAACAGTCATTTACTACAGTAGTACTACTAACAGTCATTTACTACAGTAGTACTACTAACAGTCATTTACTACAGTAGTGCTACTAACAGTCATTCACTACAGTAGTGCTACTAACAGTCATTTACTACAGTAGTACTACTAACAGTCATTTACTACAGTAGTACTACTAACAGTCATTTACTACAGTAGTGCTACTAACAGTCATTTACTACAGTAGTACTACTAACAGTCATTTACTACAGTAGTACTACTAACAGTCATTTACTACAGTAGTACTACTAACAGTCATTTACTACAGTAGTACTACTAACAGTCATTTACTACAGTAGTACTACTAACAGTCATTCACTACAGTAGTACTACTAACAGTCATTTACTACAGTAGTACTACTAACAGTCATTTACTACAGTAGTACTACTAACAGTCATTTACTACAGTAGTACTACTAACAGTCATTTACTACAGTAGTACTACTAACAGTCATTTACTACAGTAGTACTACTAACAGTCATTTACTACAGTAGTACTACTAACAGTCATTTACTACAGTAGTACTACTAACAGTCATTTACTACAGTAGTACTACTAACAGTCATTCACTACAGTAGTACTACTAACAGTCATTTACTACAGTAGTACTACTAACAGTCATTTACTACAGTAGTGCTACTAACAGTCATTTACTACAGTAGTGCTACTAACAGTCATTTACTAAAGTCGTACTACTAACAGTCATTTACTACAGTAGTACTACTAACAGTCATTTACTACAGTAGTGCTACTAACAGACATTTACTAAAGTCGTACTAACAGTCATTTACTACAGTAGTGCTACTAACAGACATTTACTAAAGTCGTACTACTAACAGTCATTTACTACAGTAGTGCTACTAACAGTGATTTACTACAGTAGTACTACTAACAGCCATTTACTACAGTAGTGCTACTAACAGTCATTTACTACAGTAGTACTACTAACAGTCATTTACTACAGTAGTACTACTAACAGTCATTTACTACAGTAGTGCTACTAACAGCCATTTACTACAGTAGTACTACTAACAGTCATTTACTACAGTAGTACTACTAACAGTCATTTACTACAGTAGTGCTACTAACAGTCATTTACGACAGTAGTACTACTATTAGTCATTTACTACAGTAGTGCTACTAACAGTCATTTACTACAGTAGTACTACTAACAGTCATTTACTACAGTAGTACTACTAACAGTCATTTACTACAGTAGTACTACTAACAGTCATTTACTACAGTAGTGCTACTAACAGACATTTACTACAGTAGTACTACTAACAGTCATTTACTACAGTAGTACTACTAACAGTCATTTACTACAGTAGTGCTACTAACAGTCATTTTTTACAGTAGTGCTACTAACAGTCATTTACTACAGTAGTGCTACTAACAGTCATTTACTACAGTAGTACTACTATCAGTCATTTACTACAGTAGTACTACTAACAGTCATTTACTACAGTAGTACTACTAACAGTCATTTACTACAGTAGTAGTACTAACAGACATTTACTACAGTAGTAGTACTAACAGACATTTACTACAGTAGTACTACTAACAGACATTTACTACAGTAGTACTACTAACAGTCATTTACTACAGTAGTACTACTAACAGACATTTACTACAGTAGTAGTACTAACAGACATTTACTACAGTAGTGCTACTAACAGACATTTACTAAAGTCGTACTACTAACAGTCATTTACTACAGTAGTGCTACTAACAGTGATTTACTACAGTAGTACTACTAACAGCCATTTACTACAGTAGTGCTACTAACAGTCATTTACTACAGTAGTACTACTAACAGTCATTTACTACAGTAGTACTACTAACAGTCATTTACTACAGTAGTGCTACTAACAGCCATTTACTACAGTAGTACTACTAACAGTCATTTACTACAGTAGTACTACTAACAGTCATTTACTACAGTAGTGCTACTAACAGTCATTTACTACAGTAGTACTACTATTAGTCATTTACTACAGTAGTACTACTAACAGTCATTTACTACAGTAGTACTACTAACAGTCATTTACTACAGTAGTAGTACTAACAGACATTTACTACAGTAGTAGTACTAACAGACATTTACTACAGTAGTACTACTAACAGACATTTACTACAGTAGTAGTACTAACAGACATTTACTACAGTAGTGCTACTAACAGACATTTACTAAAGTCGTACTACTAACAGTCATTTACTACAGTAGTGCTACTAACAGTGATTTACTACAGTAGTACTACTAACAGCCATTTACTACAGTAGTGCTACTAACAGTCATTTACTACAGTAGTACTACTAACAGTCATTTACTACAGTAGTGCTACTAACAGTCATTTACTACAGTAGTACTACTATTAGTCATTTACTACAGTAGTGCTACTAACAGTCATTTACTACAGTAGTACTACTAACAGTCATTTACTACAGTAGTACTACTAACAGTCATTTACTACAGTAGTGCTACTAACAGACATTTACTACAGTAGTACTACTAACAGTCATTTACTACAGTAGTACTACTAACAGTCATTTACTACAGTAGTACTACTAACAGTCATTTACTACAGTAGTGCTACTAACAGTCATTTACTACAGTAGTACTACTATCAGTCATTTACTACAGTAGTACTACTAACAGTCATTTACTACAGTAGTACTACTAACAGTCATTTACTACAGTAGTAGTACTAACAGACATTTACTACAGTAGTAGTACTAACAGACATTTACTACAGTAGTACTACTAACAGACATTTACTACAGTAGTACTACTAACAGTCATTTACTACAGTAGTACTACTAACAGACATTTACTACAGTAGTAGTACTAACAGACATTTACTACAGTAGTGCTACTAACAGTCATTTACTACAGTAGTACTACTAACAGTCATTTACTACAGTAGTGCTACTAACAGTCATTTACTACAGTAGTACTACTAACAGACATTTACTACAGTAGTAGTACTAACAGACATTTACTACAGTAGTGCTACTAACAGTCATTTACTACAGTAGTACTACTAACAGTCATTTACTACAGTAGTGCTACTAACAGTCATTTACTACAGTAGTACTACTAACAGTCATTTACTACAGTAGTAGTACTAACAGACATTTACTACAGTAGTAGTACTAACAGACATTTACTACAGTAGTACTACTAACAGACATTTACTACAGTAGTACTACTAACAGTCATTTACTACAGTAGTACTACTAACAGTCATTTACTACAGTAGTACTACTAACAGACATTTACTACAGTAGTAGTACTAACAGACATTTACTACAGTAGTACTACTAACAGTCATTTACTACAGTAGTACTACTAACAGTCATTTACTACAGTAGTGCTACTAACAGCCATTTACTACAGTAGTACTACTAACAGACATTTACCACAGTAGTAGTACTAACAGTCATTTACTACAGTAGTACTACTAACAGACATTTACTACAGTAGTAGTACTAACAGCCATTTACTACAGTAGTACTACTAACAGTCATTTACTACAGTAGTACTACTAACAGACATTTACTACAGTAGTAGTACTAACAGCCATTTACTACAGTAGTACTACTAACAGTCATTTACTACAGTAGTACTACTAACAGTCATTTACTACAGTAGTGCTACTAACAGTCATTTACTACAGTAGTACTACTAACAGTCATTTACTACAGTAGTACTACTAACAGTCATTTACTACAGTAGTACTACTAACAGACATTTACTACAGTAGTAGTACTAACAGCTATTTACTACAGTAGTACTACTAACAGTCATTTACTACAGTAGTACTACTAACAGTCATTTACTACAGTAGTGCTACTAACAGCCATTTACTACAGTAGTACTACTAACAGTCATTTACTACAGTAGTACTACTAACAGTCATTTACTACAGTAGTGCTACTAACAGTCATTTACTACAGTAGTACTACTATTAGTCATTTACTACAGTAGTGCTACTAACAGTCATTTACTACAGTAGTACTACTAACAGTCATTTACTACAGTAGTACTACTAACAGTCATTCACGACAGTAGTGCTACTTACAGCCATTTACTACAGTAGTACTACTAACAGTCATTTACTACAGTAGTAGTACTAACAGACATTTACTACAGTAGTAGTACTAACAGACATTTACTACAGTAGTACTACTAACAGACATTTACTACAGTAGTACTACTAACAGTCATTTACTACAGTAGTAGTACTAACAGACATTTACTACAGTAGTAGTACTAACAGACATTTACTACAGTAGTGCTACTAACAGACATTTACTACAGTAGTGCTACTAACAGTCATTTACTACAGTAGTGCTACTAACAGACATTTACTACAGTAGTACTACTAACAGTCATTTACTACAGTAGTGCTACTAACAGTCATTTTTTACAGTAGTGCTACTAACAGTCATTTACTACAGTAGTGCTACTAACAGTCATTTACTACAGTAGTACTACTATCAGTCATTTACTACAGTAGTACTACTAACAGTCATTTACTACAGTAGTACTACTAACAGTCATTTACTACAGTAGTAGTACTAACAGACATTTACTACAGTAGTAGTACTAACAGACATTTACTACAGTAGTACTACTAACAGACATTTACTACAGTAGTACTACTAACAGTCATTTACTACAGTAGTGCTACTAACAGACATTTACTACAGTAGTACTACTAACAGTCATTTACTACAGTAGTGCTACTAACAGTCATTTTTTACAGTAGTGCTACTAACAGTCATTTACTACAGTAGTGCTACTAACAGTCATTTACTACAGTAGTACTACTATCAGTCATTTACTACAGTAGTACTACTAACAGTCATTTACTACAGTAGTACTACTAACAGTCATTTACTACAGTAGTAGTACTAACAGACATTTACTACAGTAGTAGTACTAACAGACATTTACTACAGTAGTACTACTAACAGACATTTACTACAGTAGTACTACTAACAGTCATTTACTACAGTAGTACTACTAACAGACATTTACTACAGTAGTAGTACTAACAGACATTTACTACAGTAGTGCTACTAACAGACATTTACTAAAGTCGTACTACTAACAGTCATTTACTACAGTAGTGCTACTAACAGTGATTTACTACAGTAGTACTACTAACAGCCATTTACTACAGTAGTGCTACTAACAGTCATTTACTACAGTAGTACTACTAACAGTCATTTACTACAGTAGTACTACTAACAGTCATTTACTACAGTAGTGCTACTAACAGCCATTTACTACAGTAGTACTACTAACAGTCATTTACTACAGTAGTACTACTAACAGTCATTTACTACAGTAGTGCTACTAACAGTCATTTACTACAGTAGTACTACTATTAGTCATTTACTACAGTAGTACTACTAACAGTCATTTACTACAGTAGTACTACTAACAGTCATTTACTACAGTAGTAGTACTAACAGACATTTACTACAGTAGTAGTACTAACAGACATTTACTACAGTAGTACTACTAACAGACATTTACTACAGTAGTAGTACTAACAGACATTTACTACAGTAGTGCTACTAACAGACATTTACTAAAGTCGTACTACTAACAGTCATTTACTACAGTAGTGCTACTAACAGTGATTTACTACAGTAGTACTACTAACAGCCATTTACTACAGTAGTGCTACTAACAGTCATTTACTACAGTAGTACTACTAACAGTCATTTACTACAGTAGTGCTACTAACAGTCATTTACTACAGTAGTACTACTATTAGTCATTTACTACAGTAGTGCTACTAACAGTCATTTACTACAGTAGTACTACTAACAGTCATTTACTACAGTAGTACTACTAACAGACATTTACTACAGTAGTGCTACTAACAGACATTTACTACAGTAGTACTACTAACAGTCATTTACTACAGTAGTACTACTAACAGTCATTTACTACAGTAGTACTACTAACAGTCATTTACTACAGTAGTGCTACTAACAGTCATTTACTACAGTAGTACTACTATCAGTCATTTACTACAGTAGTACTACTAACAGTCATTTACTACAGTAGTACTACTAACAGTCATTTACTACAGTAGTAGTACTAACAGACATTTACTACAGTAGTAGTACTAACAGACATTTACTACAGTAGTACTACTAACAGACATTTACTACAGTAGTACTACTAACAGTCATTTACTACAGTAGTACTACTAACAGACATTTACTACAGTAGTAGTACTAACAGACATTTACTACAGTAGTGCTACTAACAGTCATTTACTACAGTAGTACTACTAACAGTCATTTACTACAGTAGTGCTACTAACAGTCATTTACTACAGTAGTACTACTAACAGACATTTACTACAGTAGTAGTACTAACAGACATTTACTACAGTAGTGCTACTAACAGTCATTTACTACAGTAGTACTACTAACAGTCATTTACTACAGTAGTGCTACTAACAGTCATTTACTACAGTAGTACTACTAACAGTCATTTACTACAGTAGTAGTACTAACAGACATTTACTACAGTAGTAGTACTAACAGACATTTACTACAGTAGTACTACTAACAGACATTTACTACAGTAGTACTACTAACAGTCATTTACTACAGTAGTACTACTAACAGTCATTTACTACAGTAGTACTACTAACAGACATTTACTACAGTAGTAGTACTAACAGACATTTACTACAGTAGTACTACTAACAGTCATTTACTACAGTAGTACTACTAACAGTCATTTACTACAGTAGTGCTACTAACAGCCATTTACTACAGTAGTACTACTAACAGACATTTACCACAGTAGTAGTACTAACAGTCATTTACTACAGTAGTACTACTAACAGACATTTACTACAGTAGTAGTACTAACAGCCATTTACTACAGTAGTACTACTAACAGTCATTTACTACAGTAGTACTACTAACAGACATTTACTACAGTAGTAGTACTAACAGCCATTTACTACAGTAGTACTACTAACAGTCATTTACTACAGTAGTACTACTAACAGTCATTTACTACAGTAGTGCTACTAACAGTCATTTACTACAGTAGTACTACTAACAGTCATTTACTACAGTAGTACTACTAACAGTCATTTACTACAGTAGTACTACTAACAGACATTTACTACAGTAGTAGTACTAACAGCTATTTACTACAGTAGTACTACTAACAGTCATTTACTACAGTAGTACTACTAACAGTCATTTACTACAGTAGTGCTACTAACAGCCATTTACTACAGTAGTACTACTAACAGTCATTTACTACAGTAGTACTACTAACAGTCATTTACTACAGTAGTGCTACTAACAGTCATTTACTACAGTAGTACTACTATTAGTCATTTACTACAGTAGTGCTACTAACAGTCATTTACTACAGTAGTACTACTAACAGTCATTTACTACAGTAGTACTACTAACAGTCATTCACGACAGTAGTGCTACTTACAGCCATTTACTACAGTAGTACTACTAACAGTCATTTACTACAGTAGTAGTACTAACAGACATTTACTACAGTAGTAGTACTAACAGACATTTACTACAGTAGTACTACTAACAGACATTTACTACAGTAGTACTACTAACAGTCATTTACTACAGTAGTAGTACTAACAGACATTTACTACAGTAGTAGTACTAACAGACATTTACTACAGTAGTGCTACTAACAGACATTTACTACAGTAGTGCTACTAACAGTCATTTACTACAGTAGTGCTACTAACAGACATTTACTACAGTAGTACTACTAACAGTCATTTACTACAGTAGCACTACTAACAGACATTTACTACAGTAGTGCTACTAACAGTCATTTACTAAAGTCGTACTACTAACAGACATTTACTACAGTAGTGCTACTAACAGACATTTACTACAGTAGTACTACTAACAGTCATTTACTAAAGTCGTACTACTAACAGACATTTACTAAAGTCGTACTACTAACAGACATTTACTACAGTAGTACTACTAACAGTCATTTACTACAGTAGTACTACTAACAGTCATTTACTACAGTAGTACTACTAACAGACATTTACTACAGTAGTAGTACTAAAAGCCATTTACTACAGTAGTACTACTAACAGTCATTTACTACAGTAGTGCTACTAACAGACATTTACTACAGTAGTACTACTAACAGACATTTACTACAGTAGTACTACTAACAGACATTTACTACAGTAGTACTACTAACAGTCATTTACTACAGTAGTGCTACTAACAGTCATTTACTACAGTAGTGCTACTAACAGACATTTACTACAGTAGTGCTACTAACAGTCATTTACTACAGTAGTACTACTAACAGTCATTTACTACAGTAGTACTACTAACAGTCATTTACTACAGTAGTGCTACTAACAGTCATTTACTAAAGTCGTACTACTAACAGACATTTACTACAGTAGTACTACTAACAGTCATTTACTAAAGTCGTACTACTAACAGACATTTACTAAAGTCGTACTACTAACAGACATTTACTACAGTAGTGCTACTAACAGTCATTTACTACAGTAGTACTACTAACAGACATTTACTACAGTAGTAGTACTAACAGACATTTACTACAGTAGTGCTACTAACAGTCATTTACTACAGTAGTACTACTAACAGTCATTTACTACAGTAGTGCTACTAACAGTCATTTACTACAGTAGTACTACTAACAGTCATTTACTACAGTAGTAGTACTAACAGACATTTACTACAGTAGTAGTACTAACAGACATTTACTACAGTAGTACTACTAACAGACATTTACTACAGTAGTACTACTAACAGTCATTTACTACAGTAGTACTACTAACAGTCATTTACTACAGTAGTACTACTAACAGACATTTACTACAGTAGTAGTACTAACAGACATTTACTACAGTAGTACTACTAACAGTCATTTACTACAGTAGTACTACTAACAGTCATTTACTACAGTAGTGCTACTAACAGCCATTTACTACAGTAGTACTACTAACAGACATTTACCACAGTAGTAGTACTAACAGTCATTTACTACAGTAGTACTACTAACAGACATTTACTACAGTAGTAGTACTAACAGACATTTACTACAGTAGTACTACTAACAGTCATTTACTACAGTAGTACTACTAACAGACATTTACTACAGTAGTAGTACTAACAGCCATTTACTACAGTAGTACTACTAACAGCCATTTACTACAGTAGTACTACTAACAGACATTTACCACAGTAGTAGTACTAACAGTCATTTACTACAGTAGTACTACTAACAGACATTTACTACAGTAGTAGTACTAACAGCCATTTACTACAGTAGTACTACTAACAGTCATTTACTACAGTAGTACTACTAACAGACATTTACTACAGTAGTAGTACTAACAGCCATTTACTACAGTAGTACTACTAACAGTCATTTACTACAGTAGTACTACTAACAGTCATTTACTACAGTAGTGCTACTAACAGTCATTTACTACAGTAGTACTACTAACAGTCATTTACTACAGTAGTACTACTAACAGTCATTTACTACAGTAGTACTACTAACAGACATTTACTACAGTAGTAGTACTAACAGCTATTTACTACAGTAGTACTACTAACAGTCATTTACTACAGTAGTACTACTAACAGTCATTTACTACAGTAGTACTACTAACAGCCATTTACTACAGTAGTACTACTAACAGACATTTACTACAGTAGTAGTACTAACAGCCATTTACTACAGTAGTACTACTAACAGTCATTTACTACAGTAGTGCTACTAACAGACATTTACTACAGTAGTACTACTAACAGACATTTACTACAGTAGTACTACTAACAGACATTTACTACAGTAGTACTACTAACAGTCATTTACTACAGTAGTGCTACTAACAGTCATTTACTACAGTAGTGCTACTAACAGACATTTACTACAGTAGTGCTACTAACAGTCATTTACTAAAGTCGTACTACTAACAGTCATTTACTACAGTAGTACTACTAACAGTCATTTACTACAGTAGTACTACTAACAGTCATTTACTACAGTAGTGCTACTAACAGTCATTTACTAAAGTCGTACTACTAACAGACATTTACTACAGTAGTACTACTAACAGTCATTTACTAAAGTCGTACTACTAACAGACATTTACTAAAGTCGTACTACTAACAGACATTTACTACAGTAGTACTACTAACAGTCATTTACTACAGTAGTACTACTAACAGTCATTTACTACAGTAGTACTACTAACAGACATTTACTACAGTAGTAGTACTAACAGCCATTTACTACAGTAGTACTACTAACAGTCATTTACTACAGTAGTGCTACTAACAGACATTTACTACAGTAGTACTACTAACAGACATTTACTACAGTAGTACTACTAACAGACATTTACTACAGTAGTACTACTAACAGTCATTTACTACAGTAGTGCTACTAACAGTCATTTACTACAGTAGTGCTACTAACAGACATTTACTACAGTAGTACTACTAACAGTCATTTACTACAGTAGTGCTACTAACAGTCATTTACTACAGTAGTGCTACTAACAGTCATTAACTACAGTAGTACTACTAACAGTCATTTACTACAGTAGTACTACTAACAGACATTTACTACAGTAGTACTACTAACAGTCATTTACTACAGTAGTACTACTAACAGTCATTTACTACAGTAGTGCTACTAACAGTCATTTACTACAGTAGTGCTACTAACAGACATTTACTACAGTAGTACTACTAACAGTCATTTACTACAGTAGTGCTACTAACAGTCATTTACTACAGTAGTGCTACTAACAGACATTTACTACAGTAGTGCTACTAACAGACATTTACTACAGTAGTAGTACTAACAGCCATTTACTACAGTAGTAGTACTAACAGTCATTTACTACAGTAGTACTACTAACAGACATTTACTACAGTAGTAGTACTAACAGCCATTTACTACAGTAGTACTACTAACAGCCATTTACTACAGTAGTACTACTAACAGACATTTACCACAGTAGTAGTACTAACAGTCATTTACTACAGTAGTACTACTAACAGACATTTACTACAGTAGTAGTACTAACAGCCATTTACTACAGTAGTACTACTAACAGTCATTTACTACAGTAGTACTACTAACAGACATTTACTACAGTAGTAGTACTAACAGCCATTTACTACAGTAGTACTACTAACAGTCATTTACTACAGTAGTACTACTAACAGTCATTTACTACAGTAGTGCTACTAACAGTCATTTACTACAGTAGTACTACTAACAGTCATTTACTACAGTAGTACTACTAACAGTCATTTACTACAGTAGTACTACTAACAGACATTTACTACAGTAGTAGTACTAACAGCTATTTACTACAGTAGTACTACTAACAGTCATTTACTACAGTAGTGCTACTAACAGACATTTACTACAGTAGTACTACTAACAGTCATTTACTACAGTAGTGCTACTAACAGACATTTACTACAGTAGTGCTACTAACAGTCATTTACTACAGTAGTGCTACTAACAGACATTTACTACAGTAGTGCTACTAACAGACATTTACTACAGTAGTACTACTAACAGTCATTTACTACAGTAGTGCTACTAACAGACATTTACTACAGTAGTGCTACTAACAGACATTTACTACAGTAGTGCTACTAACAGTCATTTACTACAGTAGTACTACTAACAGTCATTTACTACAGTAGTACTACTAACAGTCATTTACTACAGTAGTGCTACTAACAGTCATTTACTAAAGTCGTACTACTAACAGACATTTACTACAGTAGTACTACTAACAGTCATTTACTAAAGTCGTACTACTAACAGACATTTACTAAAGTCGTACTACTAACAGACATTTACTACAGTAGTACTACTAACAGTCATTTACTACAGTAGTACTACTAACAGTCATTTACTACAGTAGTACTACTAACAGACATTTACTACAGTAGTAGTACTAACAGCCATTTACTACAGTAGTACTACTAACAGTCATTTACTACAGTAGTGCTACTAACAGTCATTTACTACAGTAGTGCTACTAACAGACATTTACTACAGTAGTACTACTAACAGTCATTTACTACAGTAGTGCTACTAACAGTCATTTACTACAGTAGTGCTACTAACAGACATTTACTACAGTAGTGCTACTAACAGACATTTACTACAGTAGTGCTACTAACAGACATTTACTACAGTAGTACTACTAACAGTCATTTACTACAGTAGTGCTACTAACAGACATTTACTACAGTAGTACTACTAACAGTCATTTACTACAGTAGTGCTACTAACAGACATTTACTACAGTAGTGCTACTAACAGTCATTTACTACAGTAGTGCTACTAACAGACATTTACTACAGTAGTGCTACTAACAGTCATTTACTACAGTAGTGCTACTAACAGTCATTCACTACAGTAGTACTACTAACAGACATTTACTACAGTAGTGCTACTAACAGTCATTTACTACAGTAGTGCTACTAACAGACATTTACTACAGTAGTACTACTAACAGTCATTTACTACAGTAGTGCTACTAACAGTCATTTACTACAGTAGTGCTACTAACAGTCATTCACTACAGTAGTACTACTAACAGTCATTTACTACAGTAGTGCTACTAACAGTCATTCACTACAGTAGTGCTACTAACAGACATTTACTACAGTAGTGCTACTAACAGTCATTTACTACAGTAGTGCTACTAACAGTCATTCACTACAGTAGTGCTACTAACAGTCATTTACTACAGTAGTACTACTAACAGTCATTTACTACAGTAGTGCTACTAACAGACATTTACTACAGTAGTGCTACTAACAGTCATTCACTACAGTAGTACTACTAACAGTCATTTACTACAGTAGTGCTACTAACAGTCATTTACTACAGTAGTACTACTAACAGTCATTTACTACAGTAGTGCTACTAACAGTCATTCACTACAGTAGTACTACTAACAGTCATTTACTACAGTAGTGCTACTAACAGTCATTTACTACAGTAGTGCTACTAACAGTCATTAACTACAGTAGTACTACTAACAGTCATTTACTACAGTAGTGCTACTAACAGTCATTCACTACAGTAGTGCTACTAACAGTCATTCACTACAGTAGTGCTACTAACAGTCATTCACTACAGTAGTACTACTAACAGTCATTTACTACAGTAGTGCTACTAACAGTCATTTACTACAGTAGTACTACTAACAGTCATTTACTACAGTAGTGCTACTAACAGTCATTTACTACAGTAGTGCTACTAACAGTCATTCACTACAGTAGTGCTACTAACAGTCATTCACTACAGTAGTACTACTAACAGTCATTTACTACAGTAGTGCTACTAACAGTCATTTACTACAGTAGTACTACTAACAGTCATTTACTACAGTAGTACTACTAACAGTCATTTACTACAGTAGTGCTACTAACAGTCATTCACTACAGTAGTGCTACTAACAGTCATTCACTACAGTAGTACTACTAACAGTCATTTACTACAGTAGTGCTACTAACAGTCATTTACTACAGTAGTGCTACTAACAGTCATTTACTACAGTAGTGCTACTAACAGTCATTCACTACAGTAGTGCTACTAACAGTCATTCACTACAGTAGTACTACTAACAGTCATTTACTACAGTAGTGCTACTAACAGTCATTTACTACAGTAGTACTACTAACAGTCATTTACTACAGTAGTACTACTAACAGTCATTCACTACAGTAGTGCTACTAACAGTCATTCACTACAGTAGTACTACTAACAGTCATTTACTACAGTAGTGCTACTAACAGTCATTTACTACAGTAGTACTACTAACAGTCATTTACTACAGTAGTGCTACTAACAGTCATTTACTACAGTAGTACTACTAACAGTCATTTACTACAGTAGTGCTACTAACAGTCATTTACTACAGTAGTACTACTAACAGTCATTTACTACAGTAGTGCTACTAACAGTCATTTACTACAGTAGTACTACTAACAGTCATTTACTACAGTAGTGCTACTAACAGTCATTCACCACAGTAGTACTACTAACAGTCATTTACTACAGTAGTGCTACTAACAGTCATTTACTACAGTAGTACTACTAACAGTCATTTACTACAGTAGTACTACTAACAGTCATTTACTACAGTAGTGCTACTAACAGTCATTTACTACAGTAGTACTACTAACAGTCATTTACTACAGTAGTACTACTAACAGTCATTTACTACAGTAGTACTACTAACAGTCATTTACTACAGTAGTACTACTAACAGTCATTTACTACAGTAGTGCTACTAACAGTCATTCACTACAGTAGTACTACTAACAGTCATTTACTACAGTAGTACTACTAACAGTCATTTACTACAGTAGTGCTACTAACAGTCATTTACTACAGTAGTGCTACTAACAGTCATTTACTAAAGTCGTACTACTAACAGTCATTTACTACAGTAGTACTACTAACAGTCATTTACTACAGTAGTGCTACTAACAGACATTTACTAAAGTCGTACTAACAGTCATTTACTACAGTAGTACTACTAACAGTCATTTACTACAGTAGTACTACTAACAGTCATTTACTACAGTAGTACTACTAACAGTCATTTACTACAGTAGTACTACTAACAGTCATTTACTACAGTAGTACTACTAACAGTCATTTACTACAGTAGTACTACTAACAGTCATTTACTACAGTAGTGCTACTAACAGTCATTCACTACAGTAGTACTACTAACAGTCATTTACTACAGTAGTGCTACTAACAGTCATTTACTACAGTAGTACTACTAACAGTCATTTACTACAGTAGTGCTACTAACAGACATTTACTACAGTAGTACTACTAACAGACATTTACCACAGTAGTAGTACTAACAGTCATTTACTACAGTAGTAGTACTAACAGACATTTACTACAGTAGTAGTACTAACAGCCATTTACTACAGTAGTGCTACTAACAGTCATTTACTACAGTAGTACTACTAACAGTCATTTACTACAGTAGTACTACTAACAGCCATTTACTACAGTAGTGCTACTAACAGTCATTTACTACAGTAGTACTACTAACAGTCATTTACTACAGTAGTACTACTAACAGTCATTTACTACAGTAGTGCTACTAACAGACATTTACTAAAGTCGTACTACTAACAGTCATTTACTACAGTAGTGCTACTAACAGTGATTTACTACAGTAGTACTACTAACAGCCATTTACTACAGTAGTGCTACTAACAGTCATTTACTACAGTAGTACTACTAACAGTCATTTACTACAGTAGTACTACTAACAGTCATTTACTACAGTAGTGCTACTAACAGCCATTTACTACAGTAGTACTACTAACAGTCATTTACTACAGTAGTGCTACTAACAGTCATTTACTACAGTAGTACTACTAACAGTCATTTACTACAGTAGTACTACTAACAGTCATTTACTACAGTAGTACTACTAACAGTCATTTACTACAGTAGTGCTACTAACAGTCATTTACTACAGTAGTGCTACTAACAGACATTTACTACAGTAGTACTACTAACAGTCATTTACTACAGTAGTGCTACTAACAGTCATTTACTACAGTAGTGCTACTAACAGACATTTACTACAGTAGTGCTACTAACAGACATTTACTACAGTAGTGCTACTAACAGACATTTACTACAGTAGTACTACTAACAGTCATTTACTACAGTAGTGCTACTAACAGACATTTACTTCAGTAGTACTACTAACAGTCATTTACTACAGTAGTGCTACTAACAGACATTTACTACAGTAGTGCTACTAACAGTCATTTACTACAGTAGTGCTACTAACAGACATTTACTACAGTAGTGCTACTAACAGTCATTTACTACAGTAGTGCTACTAACAGTCATTCACTACAGTAGTACTACTAACAGACATTTACTACAGTAGTGCTACTAACAGTCATTTACTACAGTAGTGCTACTAACAGACATTTACTACAGTAGTACTACTAACAGTCATTTACTACAGTAGTGCTACTAACAGTCATTCACTACAGTAGTACTACTAACAGTCATTTACTACAGTAGTGCTACTAACAGTCATTCACTACAGTAGTGCTACTAACAGACATTTACTACAGTAGTGCTACTAACAGTCATTTACTACAGTAGTGCTACTAACAGTCATTCACTACAGTAGTGCTACTAACAGTCATTTACTACAGTAGTACTACTAACAGTCATTTACTACAGTAGTGCTACTAACAGACATTTACTACAGTAGTGCTACTAACAGTCATTCACTACAGTAGTACTACTAACAGTCATTTACTACAGTAGTGCTACTAACAGTCATTTACTACAGTAGTACTACTAACAGTCATTTACTACAGTAGTGCTACTAACAGTCATTCACTACAGTAGTACTACTAACAGTCATTTACTACAGTAGTGCTACTAACAGTCATTTACTACAGTAGTACTACTAACAGTCATTTACTACAGTAGTGCTACTAACAGTCATTTACTACAGTAGTACTACTAACAGTCATTTACTACAGTAGTGCTACTAACAGTCATTCACTACAGTAGTGCTACTAACAGTCATTCACTACAGTAGTGCTACTAACAGTCATTCACTACAGTAGTACTACTAACAGTCATTTACTACAGTAGTGCTACTAACAGTCATTTACTACAGTAGTACTACTAACAGACATTTACTACAGTAGTAGTACTAACAGACATTTACTACAGTAGTGCTACTAACAGTCATTTACTACAGTAGTACTACTAACAGTCATTTACTACAGTAGTGCTACTAACAGTCATTTACTACAGTAGTACTACTAACAGTCATTTACTACAGTAGTAGTACTAACAGACATTTACTACAGTAGTAGTACTAACAGACATTTACTACAGTAGTACTACTAACAGACATTTACTACAGTAGTACTACTAACAGTCATTTACTACAGTAGTACTACTAACAGTCATTTACTACAGTAGTACTACTAACAGACATTTACTACAGTAGTAGTACTAACAGACATTTACTACAGTAGTACTACTAACAGTCATTTACTACAGTAGTACTACTAACAGTCATTTACTACAGTAGTGCTACTAACAGCCATTTACTACAGTAGTACTACTAACAGACATTTACCACAGTAGTAGTACTAACAGTCATTTACTACAGTAGTACTACTAACAGACATTTACTACAGTAGTAGTACTAACAGCCATTTACTACAGTAGTACTACTAACAGTCATTTACTACAGTAGTACTACTAACAGACATTTACTACAGTAGTAGTACTAACAGCCATTTACTACAGTAGTACTACTAACAGTCATTTACTACAGTAGTACTACTAACAGTCATTTACTACAGTAGTGCTACTAACAGTCATTTACTACAGTAGTACTACTAACAGTCATTTACTACAGTAGTACTACTAACAGTCATTTACTACAGTAGTACTACTAACAGACATTTACTACAGTAGTAGTACTAACAGCTATTTACTACAGTAGTACTACTAACAGTCATTTACTACAGTAGTACTACTAACAGTCATTTACTACAGTAGTGCTACTAACAGCCATTTACTACAGTAGTACTACTAACAGTCATTTACTACAGTAGTACTACTAACAGTCATTTACTACAGTAGTGCTACTAACAGTCATTTACTACAGTAGTACTACTATTAGTCATTTACTACAGTAGTGCTACTAACAGTCATTTACTACAGTAGTACTACTAACAGTCATTTACTACAGTAGTACTACTAACAGTCATTTACTACAGTAGTGCTACTTACAGCCATTTACTACAGTAGTACTACTAACAGTCATTTACTACAGTAGTAGTACTAACAGACATTTACTACAGTTGTAGTACTAACAGACATTTACTACAGTAGTACTACTAACAGACATTTACTACAGTAGTACTACTAACAGTCATTTACTACAGTAGTAGTACTAACAGACATTTACTACAGTAGTAGTACTAACAGACATTTACTACAGTAGTGCTACTAACAGACATTTACTACAGTAGTGCTACTAACAGTCATTTACTACAGTAGTGCTACTAACAGACATTTACTACAGTAGTACTACTAACAGTCATTTACTACAGTAGTACTACTAACAGACATTTACTACAGTAGTGCTACTAACAGTCATTTACTAAAGTCGTACTACTAACAGACATTTACTACAGTAGTGCTACTAACAGACATTTACTACAGTAGTGCTACTAACAGTCATTTACTAAAGTCGTACTACTAACAGACATTTACTACAGTAGTACTACTAACAGTCATTTACTAAAGTCGTACTACTAACAGACATTTACTAAAGTCGTACTACTAACAGACATTTACTACAGTAGTACTACTAACAGTCATTTACTACAGTAGTACTACTAACAGTCATTTACTACAGTAGTACTACTAACAGACATTTGCTACAGTAGTAGTACTAACAGCCATTTACTACAGTAGTACTACTAACAGTCATTTACTACAGTAGTACTACTAACAGTCATTTACTACAGTAGTGCTACTAACAGCCATTTACTACAGTAGTGCTACTAACAGTCATTTACTAAAGTCGTACTACTAACAGACATTTACTAAAGTCGTACTACTAACAGACATTTACTACAGTAGTACTACTAACAGTCATTTACTACAGTAGTAGTACTAACAGACATTTACTACAGTAGTAGTACTAACAGACATTTACTACAGTAGTGCTACTAACAGACATTTACTACAGTAGTGCTACTAACAGTCATTTACTACAGTAGTGCTACTAACAGCCATTTACTACAGTAGTGCTACTAACAGCCATTTACTACAGTAGTGCTACTAACAGTCATTTACTACAGTAGTGCTACTAACAGTCATTTACTACAGTAGTGCTACTAACAGCCATTTACTACAGTAGTGCTACTTACAGCCATTTACTACAGTAGTACTACTAACAGTCATTTACTACAGTAGTAGTACTAACAGACATTTACTACAGTAGTAGTACTAACAGACATTTACTACAGTAGTACTACTAACAGACATTTACTACAGTAGTACTACTAACAGTCATTTACTACAGTAGTAGTACTAACAGACATTTACTACAGTAGTAGTACTAACAGACATTTACTACAGTAGTGCTACTAACAGACATTTACTACAGTAGTGCTACTAACAGTCATTTACTACAGTAGTGCTACTAACAGACATTTACTACAGTAGTACTACTAACAGTCATTTACTACAGTAGTACTACTAACAGACATTTACTACAGTAGTAGTACTAACAGCCATTTACTACAGTAGTACTACTAACAGTCATTTACTACAGTAGTACTACTAACAGACATTTACTACAGTAGTAGTACTAACAGCCATTTACTACAGTAGTACTACTAACAGTCATTTACTACAGTAGTACTACTAACAGTCATTTACTACAGTAGTGCTACTAACAGTCATTTACTACAGTAGTACTACTAACAGTCATTTACTACAGTAGTACTACTAACAGTCATTTACTACAGTAGTACTACTAACAGACATTTACTACAGTAGTAGTACTAACAGCTATTTACTACAGTAGTACTACTAACAGTCATTTACTACAGTAGTACTACTAACAGTCATTTACTACAGTAGTGCTACTAACAGCCATTTACTACAGTAGTACTACTAACAGTCATTTACTACAGTAGTACTACTAACAGTCATTTACTACAGTAGTGCTACTAACAGTCATTTACTACAGTAGTACTACTATTAGTCATTTACTACAGTAGTGCTACTAACAGTCATTTACTACAGTAGTACTACTAACAGTCATTTACTACAGTAGTACTACTAACAGTCATTTACTACAGTAGTGCTACTTACAGCCATTTACTACAGTAGTACTACTAACAGTCATTTACTACAGTAGTAGTACTAACAGACATTTACTACAGTTGTAGTACTAACAGACATTTACTACAGTAGTACTACTAACAGACATTTACTACAGTAGTACTACTAACAGTCATTTACTACAGTAGTAGTACTAACAGACATTTACTACAGTAGTAGTACTAACAGACATTTACTACAGTAGTGCTACTAACAGACATTTACTACAGTAGTGCTACTAACAGTCATTTACTACAGTAGTGCTACTAACAGACATTTACTACAGTAGTACTACTAACAGTCATTTACTACAGTAGTACTACTAACAGACATTTACTACAGTAGTGCTACTAACAGTCATTTACTAAAGTCGTACTACTAACAGACATTTACTACAGTAGTGCTACTAACAGACATTTACTACAGTAGTGCTACTAACAGTCATTTACTAAAGTCGTACTACTAACAGACATTTACTACAGTAGTACTACTAACAGTCATTTACTAAAGTCGTACTACTAACAGACATTTACTAAAGTCGTACTACTAACAGACATTTACTACAGTAGTACTACTAACAGTCATTTACTACAGTAGTACTACTAACAGTCATTTACTACAGTAGTACTACTAACAGACATTTACTACAGTAGTAGTACTAACAGCCATTTACTACAGTAGTACTACTAACAGTCATTTACTACAGTAGTACTACTAACAGTCATTTACTACAGTAGTGCTACTAACAGCCATTTACTACAGTAGTGCTACTAACAGTCATTTACTAAAGTCGTACTACTAACAGACATTTACTAAAGTCGTACTACTAACAGACATTTACTACAGTAGTACTACTAACAGTCATTTACTACAGTAGTAGTACTAACAGACATTTACTACAGTAGTAGTACTAACAGACATTTACTACAGTAGTGCTACTAACAGACATTTACTACAGTAGTGCTACTAACAGTCATTTACTACAGTAGTGCTACTAACAGCCATTTACTACAGTAGTGCTACTAACAGCCATTTACTACAGTAGTGCTACTAACAGTCATTTACTACAGTAGTACTACTAACAGTCATTTACTACAGTAGTGCTACTAACAGCCATTTACTACAGTAGTGCTACTTACAGCCATTTACTACAGTAGTACTACTAACAGTCATTTACTACAGTAGTAGTACTAACAGACATTTACTACAGTAGTAGTACTAACAGACATTTACTACAGTAGTACTACTAACAGACATTTACTACAGTAGTACTACTAACAGTCATTTACTACAGTAGTAGTACTAACAGACATTTACTACAGTAGTAGTACTAACAGACATTTACTACAGTAGTGCTACTAACAGACATTTACTACAGTAGTGCTACTAACAGTCATTTACTACAGTAGTGCTACTAACAGACATTTACTACAGTAGTACTACTAACAGTCATTTACTACAGTAGTACTACTAACAGACATTTACTACAGTAGTGCTACTAACAGTCATTTACTAAAGTCGTACTACTAACAGACATTTACTACAGTAGTGCTACTAACAGACATTTACTACAGTAGTGCTACTAACAATCATTTACTAAAGTCGTACTACTAACAGACATTTACTACAGTAGTACTACTAACAGTCATTTACTACAGTAGTACTACTAACAGCCATTTACTACAGTAGTGCTACTAACAGTCATTTACTACAGTAGTACTACTAACAGTCATTTACTACAGTAGTGCTACTAACAGTCATTTACTACAGTAGTGCTACTAACAGACATTTACTAAAGTCGTACTACTAACAGTCATTTAGTACAGTAGTGCTACTAACAGTCATTTACTACAGTAGTGCTACTAACAGTCATTTACTACAGTAGTACTACTAACAGTCATTTACTACAGTAGTGCTACTAACAGTCATTTACTACAGTAGTACTACTAACAGTCATTTACTACAGTAGTACTACTAACAGTCATTTACTACAGTATTGCTACTAACAGTCATTTACTACAGTAGTGCTACTAACAGTCATTTACTACAGTAGTACTACTAACAGTCATTTACTACAGTAGTGCTACTAACAGTCATTTACTACAGTAGTACTACTAACAGTCATTAACTACAGTAGTACTACTAACAGTCATTTACTAAAGTCGTACTACTAACAGACATTTACTACAGTAGTGCTACTAACAGTCATTTACTACAGTAGTACTACTAACAGACATTTACTAAAGTCGTACTACTAACAGTCATTAACTACAGTAGTACTACTAACAGACATTTACTAAAGTCGTACTACTAACAGACATTTACTACAGTAGTACTACTAACAGCCATTTACTACAGTAGTGCTACTAACAGCCATTTACTACAGTAGTGCTACTAACAGTCATTTACTACAGTAGTACTACTAACAGTCATTTACTACAGTAGTACTACTAACAGTCATTTACTACAGTAGTACTACTAACAGTCATTTACTACAGTAGTACTACTAACAGTCATTTACTACAGTAGTACTACTAACAGTCATTTACTACAGTAGTACTACTAACAGTCATTTACTACAGTAGTGCTACTAACAGTCATTCACTACAGTAGTACTACTAACAGTCATTTACTACAGTAGTGCTACTAACAGTCATTTACTACAGTAGTGCTACTAACAGACATTTACTACAGTAGTACTACTAACAGTCATTTACTACAGTAGTGCTACTAACAGTCATTTACTACAGTAGTGCTACTAACAGTCATTTACTACAGTAGTACTACTAACAGTCATTTACTACAGTAGTGCTACTAACAGACATTTACTAAAGTCGTACTACTAACAGTCATTTACTACAGTAGTGCTACTAACAGTCATTTACTACAGTAGTACTACTAACAGTCATTTACTACAGTAGTACTACTAACAGCCATTTACTACAGTAGTGCTACTAACAGTCATTTACTACAGTAGTACTACTAACAGTCATTTACTACAGTAGTGCTACTAACAGTCATTTACTACAGTAGTGCTACTAACAGACATTTACTAAAGTCGTACTACTAACAGTCATTTAGTACAGTAGTGCTACTAACAGTCATTTACTACAGTAGTGCTACTAACAGTCATTTACTACAGTAGTACTACTAACAGTCATTTACTACAGTAGTGCTACTAACAGTCATTTACTACAGTAGTACTACTAACAGTCATTTACTACAGTAGTACTACTAACAGTCATTTACTACAGTATTGCTACTAACAGTCATTTACTACAGTAGTGCTACTAACAGTCATTTACTACAGTAGTACTACTAACAGTCATTTACTACAGTAGTGCTACTAACAGTCATTTACTACAGTAGTACTACTAACAGTCATTAACTACAGTAGTACTACTAACAGTCATTTACTAAAGTCGTACTACTAACAGACATTTACTACAGTAGTGCTACTAACAGTCATTTACTACAGTAGTACTACTAACAGACATTTACTAAAGTCGTACTACTAACAGTCATTAACTACAGTAGTACTACTAACAGACATTTACTAAAGTCGTACTACTAACAGACATTTACTACAGTAGTACTACTAACAGCCATTTACTACAGTAGTGCTACTAACAGCCATTTACTACAGTAGTGCTACTAACAGTCATTTACTACAGTAGTACTACTAACAGTCATTTACTACAGTAGTACTACTAACAGTCATTTACTACAGTAGTGCTACTAACAGTCATTTACTACAGTAGTACTACTAACAGTCATTTACTACAGTAGTGCTACTAACAGCCATTTACTACAGTAGTGCTACTAACAGCCATTTACTACAGTAGTGCTACTAACAGTCATTAACTACAGTAGTACTACTAACAGACATTTACTAAAGTCGTACTACTAACAGACATTTACTACAGTAGTACTACTAACAGTCATTTACTACAGTAGTGCTACTAACAGTCATTTACTACAGTAGTGCTACTAACAGTCATTTACTACAGTAGTACTACTAACAGTCATTTTCTAAAGTCGTACTACTAACAGACATTTACTACAGTAGTGCTACTAACAGTCATTTACTACAGTAGTGCTACTAACAGTCATTTACTACAGTAGTACTACTAACAGACATTTACTAAAGTCGTACTACTAACAGTCATTAACTACAGTAGTACTACTAACAGACATTTACTAAAGTCGTACTACTAACAGACATTTACTACAGTAGTACTACTAACAGTCATTAACTACAGTAGTACTACTAACAGTCATTTACTAAAGTCGTACTACTAACAGACATTTACTACAGTAGTGCTACTAACAGTCATTTACTACAGTAGTACTACTAACAGACATTTACTAAAGTCGTACTACTAACAGTCATTAACTACAGTAGTACTACTAACAGACATTTACTAAAGTCGTACTACTAACAGACATTTACTACAGTAGTACTACTAACAGTCATTAACTACAGTAGTACTACTAACAGTCATTTACTAAAGTCGTACTACTAACAGACATTTACTACAGTAGTACTACTAACAGTCATCTACTAAAGTCATACTACTAACAGACATTTACTACAGTAGTGCTACTAACAGTCATTTACTACAGTAGTACTACTAACAGTCATTTACTACAGTAGTACTACTAACAGTCATTTACTACAGTAGTGCTACTAACAGTCATTAACTACAGTAGTACTACTAACAGACATTTACTAAAGTCGTACTACTAACAGTCATTAACTACAGTAGTACTACTAACAGACATTTACGACAGTAGTACTACTAACAGTCATTTACTACAGTAGTGCTACTAACAGTCATTAACTACAGTAGTACTACTAACAGACATTTACTAAAGTCGTACTACTAACAGACATTTACTACAGTAGTACTACTAACAGTCATTTACTACAGTAGTGCTACTAACAGCCATTTACTATAGTAGTGCTACTAACAGTCATTTACTACAGTAGTGCTACTAACAGTCATTTACTACAGTAGTGCTACTAACAGTCATTCACTACAGTAGTACTACTAACAGTCATTTACTACAGTAGTGCTACTAACAGTCATTTACTACAGTAGTACTACTAACAGTCATTTACTACAGTAGTACTACTAACAGTCATTTACTACAGTAGTGCTACTAACAGTCATTTACTACAGTAGTACTACTAACAGTCATTTACTACAGTAGTACTACTAACAGTCATTTACTACAGTAGTGCTACTAACAGTCATTCACTACAGTAGTACTACTAACAGTCATTTACTACAGTAGTACTACTAACAGTCATTTACTACAGTAGTGCTACTAACAGTCATTTACTACAGTAGTGCTACTAACAGTCATTTACTAAAGTCGTACTACTAACAGTCATTTACTACAGTAGTACTACTAACAGTCATTTACTACAGTAGTGCTACTAACAGACATTTACTAAAGTCGTACTAACAGTCATTTACTACAGTAGTACTACTAACAGTCATTTACTACAGTAGTACTACTAACAGTCATTTACTACAGTAGTACTACTAACAGTCATTTACTACAGTAGTACTACTAACAGTCATTTACTACAGTAGTACTACTAACTGTCATTTACTACAGTAGTACTACTAACAGTCATTTACTACAGTAGTGCTACTAACAGTCATTCACTACAGTAGTACTACTAACAGTCATTTACTACAGTAGTGCTACTAACAGTCATTTACTACAGTAGTACTACTAACAGTCATTTACTACAGTAGTGCTACTAACAGACATTTACTACAGTAGTACTACTAACAGTCATTTACTACAGTAGTGCTACTAACAGTCATTTACTACAGTAGTGCTACTAACAGTCATTTACTACAGTAGTACTACTAACAGTCATTTACTACAGTAGTGCTACTAACAGACATTTACTAAAGTCGTACTACTAACAGTCATTTACTACAGTAGTGCTACTAACAGTCATTTACTACAGTAGTACTACTAACAGTCATTTACTACAGTAGTACTACTAACAGCCATTTACTACAGTAGTGCTTCTAACAGTCATTTACTACAGTAGTACTACTAACAGTCATTTACTACAGTAGTACTACTAACAGTCATTTACTACAGTAGTGCTACTAACAGACATTTACTAAAGTCGTACTACTAACAGTCATTTACTACAGTAGTGCTACTAACAGTCATTTACTACAGTAGTGCTACTAACAGTCATTTACTACAGTAGTACTACTAACAGTCATTTACTACAGTAGTGCTACTAACGGTCATTTACTACAGTAGTACTACTAACAGTCATTTACTACAGTAGTACTACTAACAGTCATTTACTACAGTAGTGCTACTAACAGTCATTTACTACAGTAGTGCTACTAACAGTCATTTACTACAGTAGTACTACTAACAGTCATTTACTACAGTAGTGCTACTAACAGTCATTTACTACAGTAGTACTACTAACAGTCATTAACTACAGTAGTACTACTAACAGTCATTTACTAAAGTCGTACTACTAACAGACATTTACTACAGTAGTGCTACTAACAGTCATTTACTACAGTAGTACTACTAACAGCCATTTACTACAGTAGTGCTACTAACAGTCATTTACTACAGTAGTACTACTAACAGTCATTTACTACAGTAGTACTACTAACAGTCATTTACTACAGTAGTGCTACTAACAGCCATTTACTACAGTAGTACTACTAACAGACATTTACCACAGTAGTAGTACTAACAGTCATTTACTACAGTAGTACTACTAACAGACATTTACTACAGTAGTAGTACTAACAGCCATTTACTACAGTAGTACTACTAACAGTCATTTACTACAGTAGTACTACTAACAGACATTTACTACAGTAGTAGTACTAACAGACATTTACTACAGTAGTACTACTAACAGTCATGTACTACAGTAGTACTACTAACAGTCATTTACTACAGTAGTGCTACTAACAGTCATTTATACAGTAGTGCTACTAACAGCCATTTACTACAGTAGTACTACTAACAGTCATTTACTACAGTAGTACTACTAACAGTCATTAACTACAGTAGTACTACTAACAGTCATTTACTACAGTAGTGCTACTAACAGCCATTTACTACAGTAGTACTACTAACAGTCATTTACTACAGTAGTACTACTAACAGTCATTAACTACAGTAGTACTACTAACAGTCATTTACTAAAGTCGTACTACTAACAGACATTTACTACAGTAGTACTACTAACAGTCATTTACTAAAGTCGTACTACTAACAGACATTTACTACAGTAGTGCTACTAACAGTCATTTACTACAGTAGTACTACTAACAGTCATTTACTACAGTAGTACTACTAACAGTCATTTACTACAGTAGTGCTACTAACAGTCATTAACTACAGTAGTACTACTAACAGACATTTACTAAAGTCGTACTACTAACAGTCATTAACTACAGTAGTACTACTAACAGACATTTACGACAGTAGTACTACTAACAGTCATTTACTACAGTAGTGCTACTAACAGTCATTAACTACAGTAGTACTACTAACAGACATTTACTACAGTAGTGCTACTAACAGACATTTACTACAGTAGTACTACTAACAGTCATTTACTACAGTAGTGCTACTAACAGCCATTTACTACAGTAGTGCTACTAACAGCCATTTACTACAGTAGTGCTACTAACAGTCATTTACTACAGTAGTGCTACTAACAGTCATTCACTACAGTAGTACTACTAACAGTCATTTACTACAGTAGTGCTACTAACAGTCATTTACTACAGTCGTACTACTAACAGTCATTTACTACAGTAGTACTACTAACAGTCATTTACTACAGTAGTGCTACTAACAGTCATTTACTACAGTAGTACTACTAACAGTCATTTACTACAGTAGTACTACTAACAGTCATTTACTACAGTAGTACTACTAACAGTCATTTACTACAGTAGTGCTACTAACAGTCATTCACTACAGTAGTACTACTAACAGTCATTTACTACAGTAGTACTACTAACAGTCATTTACTACAGTAGTGCTACTAACAGTCATTTACTACAGTAGTGCTACTAACAGTCATTTACTAAAGTCGTACTACTAACAGTCATTTACTACAGTAGTACTACTAACAGTCATTTACTACAGTAGTGCTACTAACAGACATTTACTAAAGTCGTACTAACAGTCATTTACTACAGTAGTACTACTAACAGTCATTTACTACAGTAGTACTACTAACAGTCATTTACTACAGTAGTACTACTAACAGTCATTTACTACAGTAGTAGTACTAACAGCCATTTACTACAGTAGTACTACTAACAGTCATTTACTACAGTAGTACTACTAACAGACATTTACTACAGTAGTAGTACTAACAGACATTTACTACAGTAGTACTACTAACAGTCATGTACTACAGTAGTACTACTAACAGTCATTTACTACAGTAGTGCTACTAACAGTCATTTACTACAGTAGTACTACTAACAGTCATTTACTACAGTAGTGCTACTAACAGCCATTTACTACAGTAGTACTACTAACAGTCATTTACTACAGTAGTACTACTAACAGTCATTAACTACAGTAGTACTACTAACAGTCATTTACTAAAGTCGTACTACTAACAGACATTTACTACAGTAGTACTACTAACAGTCATTTACTAAAGTCGTACTACTAACAGACATTTACTACAGTAGTGCTACTAACAGTCATTTACTACAGTAGTACTACTAACAGTCATTTACTACAGTAGTACTACTAACAGTCATTTACTACAGTAGTGCTACTAACAGTCATTAACTACAGTAGTACTACTAACAGACATTTACTAAAGTCGTACTACTAACAGTCATTAACTACAGTAGTACTACTAACAGACATTTACGACAGTAGTACTACTAACAGTCATTTACTACAGTAGTGCTACTAACAGTCATTAACTACAGTAGTACTACTAACAGACATTTACTAAAGTCGTACTAACAGTCATTTACTACAGTAGTACTACTAACAGTCATTTACTAAAGTCGTACTACTAACAGTCATTTACTACAGTAGTACTACTAACAGTCATTTACTACAGTAGTGCTACTAACAGTCATTTACTACAGTAGTGCTACTAACAGTCATTTACTAAAGTCGTACTACTAACAGTCATTTACTACAGTAGTACTACTAACAGTCATTTACTACAGTAGTGCTACTAACAGACATTTACTAAAGTCGTACTAACAGTCATTTACTACAGTAGTACTACTAACAGTCATTTACTACAGTAGTACTACTAACAGTCATTTACTACAGTAGTACTACTAACAGTCATTTACTACAGTAGTACTACTAACAGTCATTTACTACAGTAGTACTACTAACAGTCATTCACTACAGTAGTACTACTAACAGTCATTTACTACAGTAGTACTACTAACAGTCATTTACTACAGTAGTACTACTAACAGTCATTTACTACAGTAGTGCTACTAACAGACATTTACTACAGTAGTACTACTAACAGTCATTTACTACAGTAGTGCTACTAACAGTCATTTACTACAGTAGTGCTACTAACAGTCATTTACTACAGTAGTACTACTAACAGTCATTTACTACAGTAGTGCTACTAACAGACATTTACTAAAGTCGTACTACTAACAGTCATTTACTACAGTAGTGCTACTAACAGTCATTTACTACAGTAGTACTACTAACAGTCATTTACTACAGTAGTACTACTAACAGCCATTTACTACAGTAGTGCTACTAACAGTCATTTACTACAGTAGTACTACTAACAGTCATTTACTACAGTAGTACTACTAACAGTCATTTACTACAGTAGTGCTACTAACAGACATTTACTAAAGTCGTACTACTAACAGTCATTTACTACAGTAGTGCTACTAACAGTCATTTACTACAGTAGTGCTACTAACAGTCATTTACTACAGTAGTACTACTAACAGCCATTTACTACAGTAGTGCTACTAACAGTCATTTACTACAGTAGTACTACTAACAGTCATTTACTACAGTAGTACTACTAACAGTCATTTACTACAGTAGTGCTACTAACAGCCATTTACTACAGTAGTACTACTAACAGTCATTTACTACAGTAGTACTACTAACAGTCATTTACTACAGTAGTGCTACTAACAGCCATTTACTACAGTAGTACTACTAACAGTCATTTACTACAGTAGTACTACTAACAGTCATTTACTACAGTAGTGCTACTAACAGTCATTTACTACAGTAGTACTACTAACAGTCATTTACTACAGTAGTACTACTAACAGTCATTTACTACAGTAGTGCTACTAACAGTCATTTACTACAGTAGTGCTACTAACAGTCATTTACTACAGTAGTACTACTAACAGTCATTTACTACAGTAGTGCTACTAACAGTCATTTACTACAGTAGTACTACTAACAGTCATTTACTACAGTAGTACTACTAACAGTCATTTACTACAGTAGTGCTACTAACAGACATTTACTACAGTAGTACTACTAACAGTCATTTACTACAGTAGTGCTACTAACAGTCATTTACTACAGTAGTGCTACTAACAGTCATTTACTACAGTAGTACTACTAACAGTCATTTACTACAGTAGTGCTACTAACAGACATTTACTAAAGTCGTACTACTAACTCATTTACTACAGTAGTGCTACTAACAGTCATTTACTACAGTAGTACTACTAACAGTCATTTACTACAGTAGTACTACTAACAGCCATTTACTACAGTAGTGCTTCTAACAGTCATTTACTACAGTAGTACTACTAACAGTCATTTACTACAGTAGTACTACTAACAGTCATTTACTACAGTAGTGCTACTAACAGACATTTACTAAAGTCGTACTACTAACAGTCATTTACTACAGTAGTGCTACTAACAGTCATTTACTACAGTAGTGCTACTAACAGTCATTTACTACAGTAGTACTACTAACAGTCATTTACTACAGTAGTGCTACTAACAGTCATTTACTACAGTAGTACTACTAACAGTCATTTACTACAGTAGTACTACTAACAGTCATTTACTACAGTAGTGCTACTAACAGTCATTTACTACAGTAGTGCTACTAACAGTCATTTACTACAGTAGTACTACTAACAGTCATTTACTACAGTAGTGCTACTAACAGTCATTTACTACAGTAGTACTACTAACAGTCATTAACTACAGTAGTACTACTAACAGTCATTTACTAAAGTCGTACTACTAACAGACATTTACTACAGTAGTGCTACTAACAGTCATTTACTACAGTAGTACTACTAACAGACATTTACTAAAGTCGTACTACTAACAGTCATTAACTACAGTAGTACTACTAACAGACATTTACTAAAGTCGTACTACTAACAGACATTTACTACAGTAGTACTACTAACAGCCATTTACTACAGTAGTGCTACTAACAGCCATTTACTACAGTAGTGCTACTAACAGTCATTTACGACAGTAGTACTACTAACAGTCATTTACTACAGTAGTACTACTAACAGTCATTTACTACAGTAGTGCTACTAACAGCCATTTACTACAGTAGTACTACTAACAGACATTTACCACAGTAGTAGTACTAACAGTCATTTACTACAGTAGTACTACTAACAGACATTTACTACAGTAGTAGTACTAACAGACATTTACTACAGTAGTACTACTAACAGTCATTTACTACAGTAGTACTACTAACAGACATTTACTACAGTAGTAGTACTAACAGCCATTTACTACAGTAGTACTACTAACAGTCATTTACTACAGTAGTACTACTAACAGTCATTTACTACAGTAGTGCTACTAACAGTCATTTACTACAGTAGTACTACTAACAGTCATTTACTACAGTAGTGCTACTAACAGCCATTTACTACAGTAGTACTACTAACAGTCATTTAATACAGTAGTACTACTAACAGTCATTTACTAAAGTCGTACTACTAACAGACATTTACTACAGTAGTGCTACTAACAGTCATTTACTACAGTAGTACTACTAACAGACATTTACTAAAGTCGTACTACTAACAGTCATTAACTACAGTAGTACTACTAACAGTCATTTACTAAAGTCGTACTACTAACAGACATTTACTACAGTAGTACTACTAACAGTCATTTACTAAAGTCGTACTACTAACAGACATTTACTACAGTAGTGCTACTAACAGTCATTTACTACAGTAGTACTACTAACAGTCATTTACTACAGTAGTACTACTAACAGTCATTTACTACAGTAGTGCTACTAACAGTCATTAACTACAGTAGTACTACTAACAGACATTTACTAAAGTCGTACTACTAACAGTCATTAACTACAGTAGTACTACTAACAGACATTTACGACAGTAGTACTACTAACAGTCATTTACTACAGTAGTGCTACTAACAGTCATTAACTACAGTAGTACTACTAACAGACATTTACTAAAGTCGTACTACTAACAGACATTTACTACAGTAGTACTACTAACAGTCATTTACTACAGTAGTGCTACTAACAGCCATTTACTACAGTAGTGCTACTAACAGCCATTTACTACAGTAGTGCTACTAACAGTCATTTACTACAGTAGTGCTACTAACAGTCATTCACTACAGTAGTACTACTAACAGTCATTTACTACAGTAGTGCTACTAACAGTCATTTACTACAGTAGTACTACTAACAGTCATTTACTACAGTAGTACTACTAACAGTCATTTACTACAGTAGTGCTACTAACAGTCATTTACTACAGTAGTACTACTAACAGTCATTTACTACAGTAGTACTACTAACAGTCATTTACTACAGTAGTACTACTAACAGTCATTTACTACAGTAGTGCTACTAACAGTCATTCACTACAGTAGTACTACTAACAGTCATTTACTACAGTAGTACTACTAACAGTCATTTACTACAGTAGTGCTACTAACAGTCATTTACTACAGTAGTGCTACTAACAGTCATTTACTAAAGTCGTACTACTAACAGTCATTTACTACAGTAGTACTACTAACAGTCATTTACTACAGTAGTGCTACTAACAGACATTTACTAAAGTCGTACTAACAGTCATTTACTACAGTAGTACTACTAACAGTCATTTACTACAGTAGTACTACTAACAGTCATTTACTACAGTAGTACTACTAACAGTCATTTACTACAGTAGTACTACTAACAGTCATTTACTACAGTAGTACTACTAACAGTCATTTACTACAGTAGTACTACTAACAGTCATTTACTACAGTAGTGCTACTAACAGTCATTCACTACAGTAGTACTACTAACAGTCATTTACTACAGTAGTGCTACTAACAGTCATTTACTACAGTAGTACTACTAACAGTCATTTACTACAGTAGTGCTACTAACAGCCATTTACTACAGTAGTACTACTAACAGTCATTTACTACAGTAGTGCTACTAACAGTCATTTACTACAGTAGTGCTACTAACAGTCATTTACTACAGTAGTACTACTAACAGTCATTTACTACAGTAGTGCTACTAACAGACATTTACTAAAGTCGTACTACTAACAGTCATTTACTACAGTAGTGCTACTAACAGTAATTTACTACAGTAGTACTACTAACAGTCATTTACTACAGTAGTACTACTAACAGCCATTTACTACAGTAGTGCTACTAACAGTCATTTACTACAGTAGTACTACTAACAGTCATTTACTACAGTAGTACTACTAACAGTCATTTACTACAGTAGTGCTACTAACAGACATTTACTACAGTAGTACTACTAACAGTCATTTACTACAGTAGTACTACTAACAGTCATTTACTACAGTAGTGCTACTAACAGTCATTTACTACAGTAGTACTACTAACAGTCCATTTACTACAGTAGTACTACTAACAGTCATTTACTACAGTAGTACTACTAACAGTCATTTACTACAGTAGTACTACTAACAGTCATTTACTACAGTAGTGCTACTAACAGTCATTTACTACAGTAGTACTACTAACAGTCATTTACTACAGTAGTACTACTAACAGTCATTTACTACAGTAGTGCTACTAACAGTCATTTACTACAGTAGTACTACTAACAGTCATTTACTACAGTAGTACTACTAACAGTCATTTACTACAGTAGTAGCTACTAACAGTCATTTACTACAGTAGTGCTACTAACAGTCATTTACTACAGTAGTACTACTAACAGTCATTTACTACAGTAGTACTACTAACAGTCATTTACTACAGTAGTACTACTAACAGTCATTTACTACAGTAGTACTACTAACAGTCATTTACTACAGTAGTACTACTAACAGTCATTTACTACAGTAGTACTACTAACAGTCATTTACTACAGTAGTGCTACTAACAGTCATTTACTACAGTAGTACTACTAACAGTCATTTACTACAGTAGTACTACTAACAGTCATTTACTACAGTAGTACTACTAACAGTCATTTACTACAGTAGTGCTACTAACAGTCATTTACTACAGTAGTACTACTAACAGTCATTTACTACAGTAGTGCTACTAACAGTCATTTACTACAGTAGTGCTACTAACAGTCATTTACTACAGTAGTACTACTAACAGTCATTTACTACAGTAGTGCTACTAACAGACATTTACTACAGTAGTACTACTAACAGTCATTTACTACAGTAGTGCTACTAACAGTCATTTACTACAGTAGTACTACTAACAGTCATTTACTACAGTAGTACTACTAACAGTCCATTTACTACAGTAGTGCTACTAACAGTCATTTACTACAGTAGTACTACTAACAGTCATTTACTACAGTAGTACTACTAACAGTCATTTACTACAGTAGTGCTACTAACAGACATTTACTACAGTAGTACTACTAACAGTCATTTACTACAGTAGTGCTACTAACAGTCATTTACTACAGTAGTACTACTAACAGTCATTTACTACAGTAGTACTACTAACAGTCATTTACTACAGTAGTGCTACTAACAGTCATTTACTACAGTAGTACTACTAACAGTCATTTACTACAGTAGTACTACTAACAGTCATTTACTACAGTAGTACTACTAACAGTCATTTACTACAGTAGTACTACTAACAGTCATTTACTACAGTAGTACTACTAACAGTCATTTACTACAGTAGTGCTACTAACAGTCATTTACTACAGTAGTACTACTAACAGTCATTTACTACAGTAGTACTACTAACAGTCATTTACTACAGTAGTGCTACTAACAGTCATTTACTACAGTAGTAGCTACTAACAGTCATTTACTACAGTAGTACTACTAACAGTCATTTAACTACAGTAGTGCTACTAACAGTCATTTACTACAGTAGTACTACTAACAGTCATTTACTA
>NW_027634784.1:0-2500 GCF_933228915.1 Telmatherina bonti
AACCCTAACCCTAACCCAACCCTAACCCTAACCTAACCCAACCCCAACCCAACCCTAACCCTACCTACCCTAACCCTAACCCAAACCCTAACCCCCCTAACCCTAACCCTAACCCACCCTAACCCTAACCCTAACCCTAACCCTAACCCTAACCCTAACCCTAACCCTAACCCTAACCCTAACCCTACCCTAACCCTAACCCTAACCCTAACCCTAACCCTAACCCTAACCCTAACCCTAACCCTAACCCTAACCCTAACCCTAACCCAACCCAACCCTAACCCTAACCCTAACCCTAACCCTAACCCTAACCCTAACCCTAACCCTAACCCTAACCCTAACCCCTAACCCTAACCCAACCCTAACCCTAACCCTAACCCTAACCCTAACCCTAACCCTAACCCTAACCCTAACCCTAACCCTAACCCTAACCCTAACCCTAACCCTAACCCTAACCCTAACCCTAACCCTAACCCTAACCCTAACCCTAACCCTAACCCTAACCCTAACCCTAACCCTAACCCTAACCCTAACCCTAACCCTAACCCTAACCCTAACCCTAACCCTAACCCTAACCCTAACCCTAACCCTAACCCTAACCCTAACCCTAACCCTAACCCTAACCCTAACCCTAACCCTAACCCTAACCCTAACCCTAACCCTAACCCTAACCCTAACCCTAACCCTAACCCTAACCCTAACCCTAACCCTAACCCTAACCCTAACCCTAACCCTAACCCTAACCCTAACCCTAACCCTAACCCTAACCCTAACCCTAACCCTAACCCTAACCCTAACCCTAACCCTAACCCTAACCCTAACCCTAACCCTAACCCTAACCCTAACCCTAACCCTAACCCTAACCCTAACCCTAACCCTAACCCTAACCCTAACCCTAACCCTAACCCTAACCCTAACCCTAACCCTAACCCTAACCCTAACCCTAACCCTAACCCTAACCCTAACCCTAACCCTAACCCTAACCCTAACCCTAACCCTAACCCTAACCCTAACCCTAACCCTAACCCTAACCCTAACCCTAACCCTAACCCTAACCCTAACCCTAACCCTAACCCTAACCCTAACCCTAACCCTAACCCTAACCCTAACCCTAACCCTAACCCTAACCCTAACCCTAACCCTAACCCTAACCCTAACCCTAACCCTAACCCTAACCCTAACCCTAACCCTAACCCTAACCCTAACCCTAACCCTAACCCTAACCCTAACCCTAACCCTAACCCTAACCCTAACCCTAACCCTAACCCTAACCCTAACCCTAACCCTAACCCTAACCCTAACCCTAACCCTAACCCTAACCCTAACCCTAACCCTAACCCTAACCCTAACCCTAACCCTAACCCTAACCCTAACCCTAACCCTAACCCTAACCCTAACCCTAACCCTAACCCTAACCCTAACCCTAACCCTAACCCTAACCCTAACCCTAACCCTAACCCTAACCCTAACCCTAACCCTAACCCTAACCCTAACCCTAACCCTAACCCTAACCCTAACCCTAACCCTAACCCTAACCCTAACCCTAACCCTAACCCTAACCCTAACCCTAACCCTAACCCTAACCCTAACCCTAACCCTAACCCTAACCCTAACCCTAACCCTAACCCTAACCCTAACCCTAACCCTAACCCTAACCCTAACCCTAACCCTAACCCTAACCCTAACCCTAACCCTAACCCTAACCCTAACCCTAACCCTAACCCTAACCCTAACCCTAACCCTAACCCTAACCCTAACCCTAACCCTAACCCTAACCCTAACCCTAACCCTAACCCTAACCCTAACCCTAACCCTAACCCTAACCCTAACCCTAACCCTAACCCTAACCCTAACCCTAACCCTAACCCTAACCCTAACCCTAACCCTAACCCTAACCCTAACCCTAACCCTAACCCTAACCCTAACCCTAACCCTAACCCTAACCCTAACCCTAACCCTAACCCTAACCCTAACCCTAACCCTAACCCTAACCCTAACCCTAACCCTAACCCTAACCCTAACCCTAACCCTAACCCTAACCCTAACCCTAACCCTAACCCTAACCCTAACCCTAACCCTAACCCTAACCCTAACCCTAACCCTAACCCTAACCCTAACCCTAACCCTAACCCTAACCCTAACCCTAACCCTAACCCTAACCCTAACCCTAACCCTAACCCTAACCCTAACCCTAACCCTAACCCTAACCCTAACCCTAACCCTAACCCTAACCCTAACCCTAACCCTAACCCTAACCCTAACCCTAACCCTAACCCTAACCCTAACCCTAACCCTAACCCTAACCCTAACCCTAACCCTAACCCTAACCCTAACCCTAACCCTAACCCTAACCCTAACCCTAACCCTAACCCTAACCCTAACCCTAACCCTAACCCTAACCCTAACCCTAACCCTAACCCTAACCCTAACCCTAACCCTAACCCTAACCCTAACCCTAACCCTAACCCTAACCCTAACCCTAACCCTAACCCTAACCCTA
>NW_027634784.1:10000-25222 GCF_933228915.1 Telmatherina bonti
GGCAACAGACACACATGCACTTCTCCATAAATCCAGTTATCATCCCAAACACACTTTCCGTGGCATCATCAAATCCCAAATCATCCGCTTCCATCGCATCTGCTCCAAACCTTCTGATTTCTCACACGCCACTCAGATTCTCTTCAAAGCCCTCAGACACAGAGGTTATTCCAAACGCTTTCTACGCACAATAATAAAAAATACCACTTTGGCTGCACTCGCTCCCACTCACTCTAACAACCTTTCACAACACTCATGTCTCCCCAAGGGGAGACAACCACAACCTAAAGTTCCCAACCACCTTCCTCGCTTACTCTCCCCCCTTAACCTTCACGGTTCCCCTTCCCTACCATTTTCCTCTAACTCTAACCATTCCCCAGACCTGGCCCCTTACCCTAACCCTAACCCCCTCCCTCCCATCCCTCCCCCTTCAATCCCCACACACTCCCCTGACCTACAGTTCCCCTCCTCTAACCCTAACCATTCCCTGCCCCTTCCCTCCATCCCTAACCCCAACCCCCTGCCTTCCTTACCCCCCTTTTCCATCCCCACACACTCTCCTGACCTACTGTCCCCCTTCTCTAACCCCAACCACTCCCCACCCCTTCCCTCCATCCCTAACCCTAACCCCCTGCCTCCCTTACCTTTCTTTTCCACCCCCACACACTCCCCTGACCCACTGTTCCCCTTCTCTAACCCTAACCATCCCCCCCCCCTTCCCTCAAACCCTAACCTTAACCCCCTCCCTCCCTTATCTTTCTTGTCCAGCCCCACACACTCCCCTGATCTGCCGCTCCCCTCTTCTAACCCTCAGCATTCCCCACTCCCTCTTTCCTCCCCTAACTCCAATTATTCCCCTCCTTTACCTTCTCTATCTGTGCACTTCTCCATCGACCTTTCCCTTGTAGAACCTGACCTGGACCCATCCTTTCCCTCAACACAATCTACTCCTATTGCCCATACCCTTCCGGACTGTTCCGCAGCACGAGAACCTGGCCCCGTCACTCACAAACCCAACTCCCCACCCAAACTTCTTCCCTTTGTCAGCACCTTTTCTCATAGATTCACAACTTTCCACAAAACCATTAAGTCCCATTTCCAGGACCTGAGACTCCAATATCCACCCATTCACAATTATAGGTTCATCACAGCCTACCGGAAAAACTCAAACCTCCAAAACATCCTGGTCCATTCAGCCTTCACTGAAAATAGAAAAATACCCCTCACACAATATGAGCACCTATATGTTCCCCGTAAATTTATTTCAAACCCCTATAGTGGCAAAAGTCTTCCCATATCTCTCACCCATTCCTTGCAATCTAGAAATACAGTCTATGCCATCACCTGCACAGTCTGCAATAAACTTTACATAGGGGAAACCCGACATTCCATTCTCACCCGTCTCAAACAGCACCTGTACAACATTGGGGAAGGTAGACTATCCACCCCCTTAGTCAATCATTTTCAGCTACACCCAGTTCACAATCTCAGAATCTCCGGCTTGGAATCTAATGACAGATGGTCTACATACCAACGGAAAAGAGCAGAAAAACACTGGATCCACACACTAGCAACACTCACCCCACATGGACTGAACCTAGCATCATAAGATCTTCCGATATTTCCATTACTTCAACAGTGCCTTCCTTTGGTCATTCCTTTTTTCTCCTCTCAGCATCTCTTTCTCCTCCGCTTTGCCCCTCCCCTCAGGGGTGGACGTCTCCCGCTGTACCGGGGGACCAAAACATCCCCTCTGGTGCACCTGGGAGAGGTCCACCCCGCTCTCTTTTCCCCCCCCCCCCTTTTTTTTCTTTTGGTGTGGCTCTCTGGGGTGGGCGTCCTCCGCTGTGCCGGGGGATTGAGCCAGGTCCCTCTGGCTCACCTGGCGGGCGCCTGCCCCATTTGGCCAACAACATTGCTCACGTACCATAATCACTCACATTATAATTCCTCTCCCGTTCTTTACAGACAAAACATTTATTTATTTCTTTTGATACAGCGCCCCCCCCCCCTTTTTCTTTCAGTGCGGCTCTCTGGGGCGGGCTTCCGCCACTGTGCCGGGGGATCGAACCAGGTCCCTCTGGCTCACTTGGCGGGCGCCCGCCCCATTCTGCCACCAACATGGTCAACAGCTCCACCTATTGAATATCAACCACTACATAACGACTACAACCCTTGCAATAATTTCCAAGTCAGTAGGCCAGTGCCGTAAACCATAAACGTGGTAACCCTGAACCCCAACCCCAACCCCAACCCTAACCCCTAACCCTAACCCTAACCCTAACCCTAACCCTAACCCTAACCCTAACCCCTAACCCTAACCCTAACCCTAACCCTAACCCTAACCCTAACCCTAACCCTAACCCCCTAACCCTAACCCTAACCCTAACCCTAACCCTAACCCTAACCCTAACCCTAACCCCCTAACCCTAACCCTAACCCTAACCCTAACCCCTAACCCTAACCCTAACCCTAACCCTAACCCTAACCCTAACCCTAACCCCTAACCCTAACCCTAACCCTAACCCTAACCCTAACCCTAACCCTAACCCCTAACCCTAACCCTAACCCTAACCCTAACCCTAAACCCTAACCCTAACCCTAACCCTAACCCTAACCCCTAACCCTAACCCTAACCCTAACCCTAACCCTAACCCTAACCCTAACCCCCTAACCCTAACCCTAACCCTAACCCTAACCCTAACCCTAACCCTAACCCCTAACCCTAACCCTAACCCTAACCCTAACCCTAACCCTAACCCCAAGTATCCCAACCCTCCACCCCCCTCCCCTAACTCCCCTTATCCCCCTGCCCATACCCTTTTCTCTAACCCTAACCTCTCCCCTCCCGCAAATCTTTCCCCTACACCCAATTCCCCCCATTCCTTATTGTTCTCCTTCCCTAATCATAACCCCTGCCCTTCCCTACCTTCTTTCTCCGATGCGGAATATCCCAAGCCCTTACCCATCGATATTAACCCTAATCACTCCCTAACCTTGCACCCTCACCCCAACCCCAAATCTCTCAACCCTTCACCCCCCCTTCCCCACCTTAACCCTCCCCAACCCCAACTCCCTTTCCCCATATCCAGTCCAATTTGTCCCTTGCCCCCCCCTTCCACTCCCTACCAGTCCCCTCCTCTCGTCTCCCTGTCAATTTACACCTCTTCGGATTCCCCTGACTTAGTCTATTCCTCAACACAGTCACCCCACTTTGTACCTACCCCCAATCAATCTCCCCCTGTGACCTCCTTCTCAATCCACCTCACTCCCACCCCGGATCCCCTGACCTTGGCTGCAATTCCCTCTCCCCCTGAAATCCTACCAACTCCCCAGTTCTCCACCTCACCTTCCAAACTCCTTCCCTTTGTCAGCACCTTTTCCCACAGATTCACCACTTTTCAGAAAACAGTGAGGTCCAATTTCCAGGACGTGAGACTCAGGTACCCACCCCTCAATGATTACCGTTTCATCACAGCCTATAGGAAGAATGCTAATCTCCAAAGCATATTAGTCCACTCAGCCTTTACAGCAAATAGACCACCACCTCGTACACAGTATGATCATCTATATATTTCACGCAAATTCATCTCCAACCCTTACAGTGGTAAAAGTCTCCCTATTCTGGCCACCTACACATTATCATCCAAAAATATAGTCTATGCCATCACTTGCACCATTTGTAATAAACTCTATATAGGAGAAACCCAGCATTCCATACTCATCCGTTTAAAACAACACCTTTATAACATCGGGGAAGGTAGACTGTCCACCCCTCTAGTCAACCATTTTCAACTCCATTCCACACAACACCTAAGAGTCTCGGGCCTGGAATCAAATGACAGATGGACCACCAGACAACGGAAAAGAGCGGAGAAAAACTGGATTCATACATTAGCAACACTAGCCCCAAATGGCCTGAATATTATGCCATAAACACATGCACACAAACCTTCCCCCCTCAGCTATATTTTACCATTTCTTCTGGTTCTAGTCAACACCATCCTCTGCCACAGCTTTTACTTAACCTTTTTGGGGTGGGTGTCCTCCACCATGCCAGGGAATTGAACCATTCCATCTGGTGTGGTGGACGGACGCCCACCCCATTTCGCCACTGATGCCGTTGCATCCACACCCACACCCACTGTCTATACCACCGTTGCTTAAGGATTATAGTTTATTTAATTTTTTTTTTTTTTTTTTTTTTTTTTTTTTTTTTTTTTTTTTTTTTTTTCTTTCTCAAAAGTTGTTCATCTTTTTGTTGCCTCTGCCTCAGTTTCAGCCTTCTGGGGCAGACGTCCGCTGCTGGACTGGGGAGTCGAACCCTTTCTGCCGACATGGGGCGTGGATGTCTGCCCCACTGAGCTACCAACACAGTTGTGCCATTAAAGCATAGCTGTGTACTTATTGTTCCCCCCCCCCCACCCCCTTTTTTTTTTTTTTTTTTTTTTTTTTTTTTTTTTTAAATTAAAATTGGAATTCTTCAGATCTCACATAGCAGTACTCTTCGGCCATAACAGTTTTATGTGAACTTCCTGGGGTGGGCGTCCGGTGCCATGCCGGGGAATTGAACCATTCCAGCCGGTTTGGCTGACGGACGTCCACCCCACTTCGCCACTGCCGTCTTCTTTTCAGCTTTCAATTTCCATTTCAGAACTGAGCACCAACTTCACAATCTTTACATACCTTACAATAATCCCCAAGTCAGTCGGCCAGTGCCCAAAACCACAACAGTGGCAATCCCAAACCCCAACCCAAACCCCAACCCTAACCCAGCCCGTGCCACTGACTTGGATCTGGTTCATTTCCATTACTCATTGCTTTCACCATAAAATCTCTGGTTTCACCCCAAAACCCCCCCTTTTTTTTTTTTTTTTTTTTTTTTTTTTTTTTTTTTTTTTTTTTTTTTTTTTTTTTTTTTTTTTTTTTTTCCCTCAACCAATCCCGCCTCATCATTTTCCCTCCAAAATTTGAAATGATCAATTACCCTACCACCTTCTGACCTGACCCTCAACCCCACCCAGGAATTCCTCCTCCTCCAATCACCATAGCCCAGGGATGGATCTCACCACTCTCGCCCATCCTGGGACTATTTATATCAGTTGCTGGGGCCTGCATTCCCCTTAAGACCTCTGAAGAAGCAGTACCTCTGCGAAACGTCAGGTTTTAAACTGCTCTACTGCACCCTTACCCTCGGTCCTTTTGCTTTTTTAGTGTGCCTAGTCACACATTTTATTTTTTTAAAAACACTTTTTATCACCCTTGTTGGTTTTATTTGGCTTTTAGAATTTTAATCAATAAAGTTAGCTTTTAATTGTTGTTGGGGCTGGGCCTCCTTGGCCTGTCAGGCCTCTGTGGCCCCAGTTTTACCATCACGCTCCGGTTTTTTACCTGGTCTCACTAACCCTCTGAGCACTAGCTAACCGTGAAAAGGCTACCATCAGTGGACCTCATCTCTAATGACAACCTCCAATGCCAAGCTGAGAGAAAGAGGACAACGGACCTGCTATTGCCAAGGTAGGCCACCCCACAACGGTTAATATGTCTTTTTACAGGACCAAGGCGGGGCGGTTGAGCAGTGGGGGGACTAATGCAGGCCCCCAGCCACATGATCCACCTACATTCCAACCACTTTTGCCTCCACTACCATTGATGTCATTACAGATAAACACACACACACACCCTAGGCTACAAAACAAACACTATTCTGGAATTAAACATAGCCACCACCAACAGAATCTTTTACACCATCCTGGACAGGCCTCACACCCCCCTTACCAAGCATCTGATCCGGTTACACGCAGTATCAGTAAGAAATACTTCAAACTTTTACAAGCAGTTCATCATAAACACATAGTAGACACTTCCATCATTTCTCAAACATTTCCCACAGGCATGATGCGCCAGGTCAATAGACTTACAGACTTCATAAAACCATCCACACCCTGTGAACTTACACGGATTAAAGTACAACAGAACACAACACAATGGATGCACAATAACATGGTCATTTTACAGGAACATTATTCAGCAGTCATTTCATCTTTGGCAGACACACCGAAGAATCCTTTGGCCCTTCAGATAGCCATCAACTGGGCCAAGAAAAGATATCATAGTCGTCTCTCTTCTGCAACCATAAAAACAGTGGAAGAAATGGTTAACATTCATTCCGCCAATACACATCCAGTAGATAACACCCCTCTTGACCTATCAGACCAATCCTCAACCACAACAATAAACAGGACCACATCCAATCTACCACTCCTACCATCCGACAATATCCGCACAGCTAGGCCACTCACTCCCATCTTGGAGGAGGAGGAGGAATTCCCGGCACTCCCACAACCAAAAGCCCCCCACCGACTTTCCTTATACCTTGGCCCCAAGTCCACCCTCTCCGAAGACATCAGCCGCCATCTTAGACAGAGCCAACCAGGTCAATCCCACAACTTTCCACCCTTGGATCAGGCACCCCAGAACACCACCGTTCCACTTAATTCTCCCCTATCTACCCAACTGCACTCCCTACCAAAGTACAGTGAGAACCCCCAAAGCCCCCCTCACCAAATCATCAACCCCATTGCACCTAAATCGGTGACTATTTCTCATTGCCCCTCCCCTAAACCACAGGCCTCCACACCTTTACCCCAAAGACCCAGACGCCTCATCTTCCCCTCAAATATCCAGAAACTGCCGGAACCCCCTCAACTTGACCCAGAACTCTCTCCCATTTTTCCCATCACCAATCACGGAACAGTACTCACACCTTCTTCATCCATAAACTGCTCTTTTCCACCTTCTGTCATTCCACAGCCCGAGACTCAGGACCAACAGCCAGATCATAAACAGTCCCCAGTAAAAGAGTCAAGCAGGAGCCGGACGGTTGCAGCCCAGGTCCATGAGAAGTCCACTACTCAGGTTAAACTAATAGAAAATCAGATCTTGGAGTCCATATCACTGTCAAAATCCACCCCTTCTGTCACCTCTAATGTCTCCACAACAACCAATGACTTAATTTCCTTTGATTCATCTCCAACAGGGACGACGGGGCACCGGTTGGTCTCACATGGGCGAACGGATTTCCGGAGCTGTGGGGGCCCGGGGGAAAGGGAAAAACATATGATGATTGGGCCAAAGAAGGTCGGCATGACCACCAAAGCCCACTCTGAACCCAGCCCCGGGCCCACCCCTACCCCCCTTCCGGCGCCCAGTGGGACCACCCCTGCCTCCCGAGTCCCCCTCCATACTAACCAGATCTCTGAGGACCTGGCCGGCAACCGTCCGGGTCCTCCCATTCTCCAATCTACACTAATCACTTCCCCCCCGAAATTCAAAACAACGACCCACTTAGCCCGACCCCACAGGAAGTTACAGGACTGGTCTTTTAGACCAAAAAAACCTGTGGTCTTCCTGGGGGACTCAAACATAAAACGCATCCCATATCACACTAACCCCAATATTCAACTGGACAGCTACCCTGGTGCTAACATCTATCATTTCTTGAAAATATGCGAAAAGACGACAGTTAATCCAGCAACCAAAATTGTCATCTTCTCTATAGGAATCAATAACAAAGATCAGGATCCCAAACAGACATCCATTAAACAGCTGAAAGCCCTTTACAGGCAGGCACAGGCTACCTTCCCCAATGCCGATATTTATTTCCCAATACTCAATTTCTCACCCCATCTCACAGCCAAACAACAGGAAAATCTCAGATTAATCAATAATACCATTGCAACTCATTTCCCATTTCTGGTTGAAATTCCCCATGATACATTTCAAACCACTGACGACAACATCCACTGGACCACCACTACAGCTCAAATTATTTTTCAACATTGGTGTCAACAGCTAAATTTATAGATACTCCACAGACCCAACCGGTAATTACCCCCACCCACACATCACATTTGGATATTCGCAAATTCTTCCTTCCGTTCAAAACCACCCTCCAAAGTTCCGTCGTCCCTCATTCGACATCTATAGCCTCTTCCTCCACCGTTTCTACTTACAATGGCATCCCACCCCGGATACTTCCCAATCTGGAGTGGGATGCCACTTCAATAGTTCTAAACTTATCCAAACTTTTCACTCCCACCTCCTCTCAGATCTCGCTCCTGGAAAAGGGACTTTCCTTCATCCCCAAACCCAAACACTCCAACCGGGAGGAACTTCAGAGGGACCTCCATAACTACCATAGGCGTTTGAAAATCATAGATCATTTCTACAAATCCAAGAATAAACCCAAGATCCCCTTCACATTTCCGTCCACCTGGGAACCAGCACTTTCCCAGGTGAATAAAACCATCCAAACACTCATTTCTTCTGACAGACAGGCTCTCCAATCCTATCAACCACACACTGACCCCCCCGATAATCTTTCATCTCTTGAACGCAGAGCTCTGAAAGAACTCTCCAGGAACCCCAACATTATCATAAAACCGGCTGATAAGGGCTCTAAAATTGTTATCTTAGACAGACATCAGTACCTTCTGGAGGCCAATAGACAGTTATCAGATTCCAAATACTATAAACCAATCACTGAAACCCTACAGCCACAGACTCAATCACAAATTAGAAATATAGTTCACTCCCTCTATCAACGCAAACTCATTTCTGCAAAACAGAGAGATTTTCTCTTCGGACCAGACCAACCCCGCCCCCGCTTATTTTATCTCCTACCCAAGATTCACAAAGACCCCTCCACGTGGACTGTTCCCTCTGAGGTCCCTCCCGGACGTCCTATTGTCTCCGACTGTGGCAGCTCCACCTACAATATTTCTCAATACATAGACCATTTTCTAGGCCCCCTGTCCACTAAACACCCTGCTTACATAAAAGATACCTACCATTTTCTGGACATAATCAGACCCATGGCTGTCCCTACCACTGCCCACTTATTCACCTTGGATATCGACAGCCTATACACAAATATAAACACACAGCATGGTCTACAAACAGTTCGCTCTATTTTTCACAGATACCCAGACTTTAACCGACCGGATGCCGATATCCTCGAACTACTCCAAATCTGCCTCAGCAATAATGACTTCATCTTCAATCATAAACATTACTTACAGATACATGGGACAGCCATGGGCCAGAGATTTGCACCCTCCTACGCAAACATTTATATGAGTGAGTGGGAGCGGGAAGCATTGGCCAAATGCCCCAACAAACCACTCCTGTATCTCCGATTTTTGGATGACATTCTAGGTATTTGGCAACACGAGATCTCCCTCTTTCAGCCCTTTCTGGATACCCTCAATAGCCATCATCCTTCCATTAAGCTGAAAGCTTCCATAGACCCCAAACAAGTCAACTTCCTCGACACCACAGTGTATTTTGAACCCCTTGACAATTTCCATAAACGTATGTTAACAAAAGTTTTCTTTAAAACAACAGACACACATGCATTACTTCATAAATCGAGTTATCATCCAAAACACACCTTCCGGGGTATTATCAAGTCCCAAATCATCCGATTCCACCGTATTTCTTCAAAACCCTCTGATTTCCAGCAGGCCACTCAAATTCTCTTTAAAACACTCCGACGTAGAGGCTACTCCAAACGTTTCCTCCGAACAATCAAAAATACAACTTTGGCCACCCTCGCTCCCACTCACTCCAAGAATTCTCCCTCACAAATAGATCCACTACAGCCCCACGGTCGGAGGCGATCAGAACCTGACCAGTCCCCTCCCTCACTCCCCTCAACCCAACCATATCACCCCCATTCCCCTACCATTTCCCCCAACGTTACCCCCTTTCCTGCCCTCCCCCTCTTCTCTGACCCCCATATCCCCCTTGCCCAGCCCCTTTTCCCTAACCCTAACCACCCCCCACCCCTTAGTCCTTCCCCCACACCCAATTCCCCCCATTCCTCATCCTCCTTCCCTAATCACAACCCCTCTCCTTCCCTACCTCCCTTTCCGAATCTAGAACATCCCAAGCCCCCATCCATTTTAACTAACCTTAACCATCCCCCACCCTTGCCCCGTCACCACAACCCCAAGTATCCTAACCCGCCACCCCCCTTCCCTAATCCCCCTGCCCAGTCCTCCTTCCCTAACCCTGACCATTCCCCATCCTTAAGTCTTTCCCCCACACCCAATTACCCCCTTTCCTCATCTCCTTTTCCCAATCACAACCCCTCCCCTCCTCTACCCCCTTTCCCTAATTTGGAACGTCCCAAGCCCTCATCCATCTTAGCTAACCCTAACACCCCCGCACCCCTTAACCCCAAGTTCCCCAACCCCCCACCCCCCTCCCCTAACCCTAACCCTAATCCCTCCGTCCAGGCTCTCAACCCTAACCCTAACCATTCCCTATCCTCAACGACTCCCCCCACACTCAATTCCCCCCATTCCTCATCCTCCTTCCCTAATTACCACCCCTTCCATTCCCCACCTCGCTTCCCAAATTCAGTACATCCCAAGCCCCCACCTGTTTCAACTAACCCCAACCATCCCCCACCCTTGGCCCGTTACCCCAACCCCAAGTATCCCAACCCTCCACCCCCCTCCCCTAACTCCCCTTATCCCCCTGCCCATACCCTTTTCTCTAACCCTAACCTCTCCCCTCCCGCAAATCTTTCCCCTACACCCAATTCCCCCCATTCCTTATTGTTCTCCTTCCCTAATCATAACCCCTGCCCTTCCCTACCTTCTTTCTCCGATGCGGAATATCCCAAGCCCTTACCCATCGATATTAACCCTAATCACTCCCTAACCTTGCACCCTCACCCCAACCCCAAATCTCTCAACCCTTCACCCCCCCTTCCCCACCTTAACCCTCCCCAACCCCAACTCCCTTTCCCCATATCCAGTCCAATTTGTCCCTTGCCCCCCCCTTCCACTCCCTACCAGTCCCCTCCTCTCGTCTCCCTGTCAATTTACACCTCTTCGGATTCCCCTGACTTAGTCTATTCCTCAACACAGTCACCCCACTTTGTACCTACCCCCAATCAATCTCCCCCTGTGACCTCCTTCTCAATCCACCTCACTCCCACCCCGGATCCCCTGACCTTGGCTGCAATTCCCTCTCCCCCTGAAATCCTACCAACTCCCCAGTTCTCCACCTCACCTTCCAAACTCCTTCCCTTTGTCAGCACCTTTTCCCACAGATTCACCACTTTTCAGAAAACAGTGAGGTCCAATTTCCAGGACGTGAGACTCAGGTACCCACCCCTCAATGATTACCGTTTCATCACAGCCTATAGGAAGAATGCTAATCTCCAAAGCATATTAGTCCACTCAGCCTTTACAGCAAATAGACCACCACCTCGTACACAGTATGATCATCTATATATTTCACGCAAATTCATCTCCAACCCTTACAGTGGTAAAAGTCTCCCTATTCTGGCCACCTACACATTATCATCCAAAAATATAGTCTATGCCATCACTTGCACCATTTGTAATAAACTCTATATAGGAGAAACCCAGCATTCCATACTCATCCGTTTAAAACAACACCTTTATAACATCGGGGAAGGTAGACTGTCCACCCCTCTAGTCAACCATTTTCAACTCCATTCCACACAACACCTAAGAGTCTCGGGCCTGGAATCAAATGACAGATGGACCACCAGACAACGGAAAAGAGCGGAGAAAAACTGGATTCATACATTAGCAACACTAGCCCCAAATGGCCTGAATATTATGCCATAAACACATGCACACAAACCTTCCCCCCTCAGCTATATTTTACCATTTCTTCTGGTTCTAGTCAACACCATCCTCTGCCACAGCTTTTACTTAACCTTTTTGGGGTGGGTGTCCTCCACCATGCCAGGGAATTGAACCATTCCATCTGGTGTGGTGGACGGACGCCCACCCCATTTCGCCACTGATGCCGTTGCATCCACACCCACACCCACTGTCTATACCACCGTTGCTTAAGGATTATAGTTTATTTAATTTTTTTTTTTTTTTTTTTTTTTTTTTTTTTTTTTTTTTTTTTTTTTTTTTTCTTTCTCAAAAGTTGTTCATCTTTTTGTTGCCTCTGCCTCAGTTTCAGCCTTCTGGGGCAGACGTCCGCTGCTGGACTGGGGAGTCGAACCCTTTCTGCCGACATGGGGCGTGGATGTCTGCCCCACTGAGCTACCAACACAGTTGTGCCATTAAAGCATAGCTGTGTACTTATTGTTCCCCCCCCCCCACCCCCTTTTTTTTTTTTTTTTTTTTTTTTTTTTTTTTTTTTTAAATTAAAATTGGAATTCTTCAGATCTCACATAGCAGTACTCTTCGGCCATAACAGTTTTATGTGAACTTCCTGGGGTGGGCGTCCGGTGCCATGCCGGGGAATTGAACCATTCCAGCCGGTTTGGCTGACGGACGTCCACCCCACTTCGCCACTGCCGTCTTCTTTTCAGCTTTCAATTTCCATTTCAGAACTGAGCACCAACTTCACAATCTTTACATACCTTACAATAATCCCCAAGTCAGTCGGCCAGTGCCCAAAACCACAACAGTGGCAATCCCAAACCCCAACCCAAACCCCAACCCTAACCCAGCCCGTGCCACTGACTTGGATCTGGTTCATTTCCATTACTCATTGCTTTCACCATAAAATCTCTGGTTTCACCCCAAAACCCCCCCTTTTTTTTTTTTTTTTTTTTTTTTTTTTTTTTTTTTTTTTTTTTTTTTTTTTTTTTTTTTTTTTTTTTCCCTCAACCAATCCCGCCTCATCATTTTCCCTCCAAAATTTGAAATGATCAATTACCCTACCACCTTCTGACCTGACCCTCAACCCCACCCAGGAATTCCTCCTCCTCCAATCACCATAGCCCAGGGATGGATCTCACCACTCTCGCCCATCCTGGGACTATTTATATCAGTTGCTGGGGCCTGCATTCCCCTTAAGACCTCTGAAGAAGCAGTACCTCTGCGAAACGTCAGGTTTTAAACTGCTCTACTGCACCCTTACCCTCGGTCCTTTTGCTTTTTTAGTGTGCCTAGTCACACATTTTATTTTTTTAAAAACACTTTTTATCACCCTTGTTGGTTTTATTTGGCTTTTAGAATTTTAATCAATAAAGTTAGCTTTTAATTGTTGTTGGGGCTGGGCCTCCTTGGCCTGTCAGGCCTCTGTGGCCCCAGTTTTACCATCACGCTCCGGTTTTTTACCTGGTCTCACTAACCCTCTGAGCACTAGCTAACCGTGAAAAGGCTACCATCAGTGGACCTCATCTCTAATGACAACCTCCAATGCCAAGCTGAGAGAAAGAGGACAACGGACCTGCTATTGCCAAGGTAGGCCACCCCACAACGGTTAATATGTCTTTTTACAGGACCAAGGCGGGGCGGTTGAGCAGTGGGGGGACTAATGCAGGCCCCCAGCCACATGATCCACCTACATTCCAACCACTTTTGCCTCCACTACCATTGATGTCATTACAGATAAACACACACACACACCCTAGGCTACAAAACAAACACTATTCTGGAATTAAACATAGCCACCACCAACAGAATCTTTTACACCATCCTGGACAGGCCTCACACCCCCCTTACCAAGCATCTGATCCGGTTACACGCAGTATCAGTAAGAAATACTTCAAACTTTTACAAGCAGTTCATCATAAACACATAGTAGACACTTCCATCATTTCTCAAACATTTCCCACAGGCATGATGCGCCAGGTCAATAGACTTACAGACTTCATAAAACCATCCACACCCTGTGAACTTACACGGATTAAAGTACAACAGAACACAACACAATGGATGCACAATAACATGGTCATTTTACAGGAACATTATTCAGCAGTCATTTCATCTTTGGCAGACACACCGAAGAATCCTTTGGCCCTTCAGATAGCCATCAACTGGGCCAAGAAAAGATATCATAGTCGTCTCTCTTCTGCAACCATAAAAACAGTGGAAGAAATGGTTAACATTCATTCCGCCAATACACATCCAGTAGATAACACCCCTCTTGACCTATCAGACCAATCCTCAACCACAACAATAAACAGGACCACATCCAATCTACCACTCCTACCATCCGACAATATCCGCACAGCTAGGCCACTCACTCCCATCTTGGAGGAGGAGGAGGAATTCCCGGCACTCCCACAACCAAAAGCCCCCCACCGACTTTCCTTATACCTTGGCCCCAAGTCCACCCTCTCCGAAGACATCAGCCGCCATCTTAGACAGAGCCAACCAGGTCAATCCCACAACTTTCCACCCTTGGATCAGGCACCCCAGAACACCACCGTTCCACTTAATTCTCCCCTATCTACCCAACTGCACTCCCTACCAAAGTACAGTGAGAACCCCCAAAGCCCCCCTCACCAAATCATCAACCCCATTGCACCTAAATCGGTGACTATTTCTCATTGCCCCTCCCCTAAACCACAGGCCTCCACACCTTTACCCCAAAGACCCAGACGCCTCATCTTCCCCTCAAATATCCAGAAACTGCCGGAACCCCCTCAACTTGACCCAGAACTCTCTCCCATTTTTCCCATCACCAATCACGGAACAGTACTCACACCTTCTTCATCCATAAACTGCTCTTTTCCACCTTCTGTCATTCCACAGCCCGAGACTCAGGACCAACAGCCAGATCATAAACAGTCCCCAGTAAAAGAGTCAAGCAGGAGCCGGACGGTTGCAGCCCAGGTCCATGAGAAGTCCACTACTCAGGTTAAACTAATAGAAAATCAGATCTTGGAGTCCATATCACTGTCAAAATCCACCCCTTCTGTCACCTCTAATGTCTCCACAACAACCAATGACTTAATTTCCTTTGATTCATCTCCAACAGGGACGACGGGGCACCGGTTGGTCTCACATGGGCGAACGGATTTCCGGAGCTGTGGGGGCCCGGGGGAAAGGGAAAAACATATGATGATTGGGCCAAAGAAGGTCGGCATGACCACCAAAGCCCACTCTGAACCCAGCCCCGGGCCCACCCCTACCCCCCTTCCGGCGCCCAGTGGGACCACCCCTGCCTCCCGAGTCCCCCTCCATACTAACCAGATCTCTGAGGACCTGGCCGGCAACCGTCCGGGTCCTCCCATTCTCCAATCTACACTAATCACTTCCCCCCCGAAATTCAAAACAACGACCCACTTAGCCCGACCCCACAGGAAGTTACAGGACTGGTCTTTTAGACCAAAAAAACCTGTGGTCTTCCTGGGGGACTCAAACATAAAACGCATCCCATATCACACTAACCCCAATATTCAACTGGACAGCTACCCTG
>NW_027634783.1:0-24242 GCF_933228915.1 Telmatherina bonti
GGATGAACAGTTGCCACTTTACCATAAAGAGATGGAAAGTTCAGAAACTGTCAGTTGTTTTCACTCCGCGATGCGTTTAGGGACGACGCGGTGACCGTAGCGACTGTGTATAACGGGTCAGATATGTTTCATAACATAACGTAACAAATCCATCAAAATAGACGTCCAGACTGCCAGAATCCAACAAACCCCAAGCTGAGGAAGCAGGAGACCTCTGTGCGGAGGTCCCCTGCTTTGTTTTCAGTGTTTGCAGAAGAGAAGTGTTCATTAAAGAGATAAAATATTCGTTCACATGAAGAAGCTCTAAAAGCACTCAGCAGCGTTCGCCTCGTTTCCACTAATGGAGGCAGCGGCGAGCCGGCAGACGGTGGGCGGAGCCGTCGCCCCGGTAACGCTGACAGAAGCAACCACGACTGTCAGGAGCAACACTGGGACGACTGGTCACCGCTGTAAACTGCTGGACTGGTTCCTGGACTGGTTTGTGGACCGGTTCCTGGACTGGCTCCTGGACTGGTTTGTGGACCGGTTCCTGGACTGGCTCCTGGACTGGTTTGTGGACCGGTTCCTGGACTGGCTCCTGGACTGGTTTGTGGACTGGTTCTTGGACTGGCTCCTGGACTGGTTTGTGGACTGGTTCCTGGACTGGTTTGTGGACTGGTTCCTGGACTGGTTTGTGGACTGGCTCCTGGACTGGTTTGTGGACTGGTTCCTGGACTGGTTTGTGGACTGGTTCTTGGACTGGCTCCTGGACTGATTTGTGGACTGGTTCTTGGACTGGCTCCTGGACTGATTTGTGGACTGGTTCTTGGACTGGCTCCTGGACTGGTTTGTGGACTGGTTCTTGGACTGGTTTGTGGACTGGTTCCTGGACTGGTTTGTGGACTGGTTCTTGGACTGGTTTGTGGACTGGTTCTTGGACTGGCTCCTGGAGTCGTCACCGAACAGAGGAAGCAGGTGATGACGGTCTACCTGCCCAGGTTCTTACCTCTGCATGTGTGACAGGAACAGAACTGATGCCAGCGTTCACGGCGGTCCAGGACCGAGCGGTCAGGACGCAGGCGAAGAGCGGATACAGGTCTCCGGCCCCCAGTCTGCGGCTGTAGCGCTCCAGACCCGCCATGTCGCCTTTGATCAGGGACATCCACAGGCGGCAGTAGTCCATCCGGAAGTCCGGCTGCAGGACCTGCAGGAGAAAGTCACCATTAGCTTGTTGTACAGGCGTTCTGGTCCAGGGCCCGGATCCCGAGTCCTGGGTCCAGGGCCCGGATCCCGAATCCTGGTCCATGGAACGGATCCCGAATCCTGGTCCATGGAACGGATTCCGAATCCTGGTCCATGGAACGGATCCCGAATCCTGGTCCAGGGCCCGGATCCCAAGTCCTGGTCCATGGAACGGATCCCGAATCCTGGTCCATGGAACGGATCCCGAATCCTGGTCCATGGAACGGATCCCGAATCCTGGTCCATGGAACGGATCCCGAATCCTGGTCCAGGGCCCGGATCCCGAGTCCTGGTCCATGGAACGGATCCCGAGTCCTGGTCCATGGAACGGATTCCGAATCCTGGTCCATGGAACGGATCCCGAATCCTGGTCCAGGGCCCGGATCCCAAGTCCTGGTCCATGGAACGGATCCCGAATCCTGGTCCATGGAACGGATCCCGAATCCTGGTCCATGGAACGGATCCCGAATCCTGGTCCAGGGCCCGGATCCCAAGTCCTGGTCCATGGAACGGATCCCGAATCCTGGTCCATGGAACGGATTCCGAATCCTGGTCCATGGAACGGATCCCGAATCCTGGTCCAGGGCCCGGATCCCAAGTCCTGGTCCATGGAACGGATCCCGAATCCTGGTCCATGGAACGGATCCCGAATCCTGGTCCATGGAACGGATCCCGAATCCTGGTCCATGGAACGGATCCCGAATCCTGGTCCATGGAACGGATCCCGAATCCTGGTCCAGGGCCCGGATCCCGAGTCCTGGTCCATGGAACGGATCCCGAATCCTGGTCCATGGAACGGATTCCGAATCCTGGTCCATGGAACGGATCCCGAATCCTGGTCCAGGGCCCGGATCCCAAGTCCTGGTCCATGGAACGGATCCCGAATCCTGGTCCATGGAACGGATCCCGAATCCTGGTCCAGGGCCCGGATCCCGAGTCCTGGTCCATGGAACGGATCCCGAGTCCTGGTCCATGGAACGGATCCCGAGTCCTGGTCCAGGGCCCGGATCCCGAGTCCTGGTCCATGGAACGGATCCCGAATCCTGGTCCATGGCCCGGATCCTGAGTCCTTTGAGTTTCATTTCAAAGGAAACTTCTTTAAAAGGAAATATCTGACATTCTTACTGGATTCCACCAGACTGAACTGGTTTCCTGGATTAAACTGGATTCCACCAGACTGAACTGGTTTCTTGTATTAAACTGGATTCCACCAGACTGAACTGGTTTCCTGGATTAAACTGGATTCCACCAGACTGAACTGGTTTCCTGTATTAAACTGGATTCCACCAGACTGAACTGGTTTCCTGGATTAAACTGGATTCCACCAGACTGAACTGGTTTCTTGTATTAAACTGGATTCCACCAGACTGAACTGGTTTCCTGTATTAAACTGGATTCCACCAGACTGAACTGGTTTCTCGTATTAAACTGGATTCCACCAGACTGAACTGGTTTCCTGTATTAAACTGGATTCCACCAGACTGAACTGGTTTCCTGTATTAAACTGGATTCCACCAGACTGAACTGGTTTCCTGTATTAAACTGGATTCCACCAGACTGAACTGGTTTCCTGTATTAAACTGGATTCCACCAGACTGAACTGGTTTCTCGTATTAAACTGGATTCCACCAGACTGAACTGGTTTCCTGTATTAAACTGGATTCCACCAGACTGAACTGGTTTCCTGGATTAAACTGGATTCCACCAGACTGAACTGGTTTCTTGTATTAAACTGGATTCCACCAGACTGAACTGGTTTCCTGTATTAAACTGGATTCCACCAGACTGAACTGGTTTCTTGTATTAAACTGGATTCCACCAGACTGAACTGGTTTCTTGTATTAAACTGGATTCCACCAGACTGAACTGGTTTCTTGTATTAAACTGGATTCCACCAGACTGAACTGGTTTCTTGTATTAAACTGGATTCCACCAGACTGAACTGGTTTCCTGTATTAAACTGGATTCCACCAGACTGAACTGGTTTCTTGTATTAAACTGGATTCCACCAGACTGAACTGGTTTCCTGTATTAAACTGGATTCCACCAGACTGAACTGGTTTCCTGTATTAAACTGGATTCCACCAGACTGAACTGGTTTCTTGTATTAAACTGGATTCCACCAGACTGAACTGGTTTCTTGTATTAAACTGGATTCCACCAGACTGAACTGGTTTCTTGTATTAAACTGGATTCCACCAGACTGAACTGGTTTCTTGTATTAAACTGGATTCCACCAGACTGAACTGGTTTCCTGTATTAAACTGGATTCCACCAGACTGAACTGGTTTCTTGTATTAAACTGGATTCCACCAGACTGAACTGGTTTCCTGTATTAAACTGGATTCCACCAGACTGAACTGGTTTCCTGTATTAAACTGGATTCCACCAGACTGAACTGGTTTCCTGTATTAAACTGGATTCCACCAGACTGAACTGGTTTCCTGGATTAAACTGGATTCCACCAGACTGAACTGGTTTCTCGTATTAAACTGGATTCCACCAGACTGAACTGGTTTCCTGTATTAAACTGGATTCCACCAGACTGAACTGGTTTCCTGTATTAAACTGGATTCCACCAGACTGAACTGGTTTCCTGTATTAAACTGGATTCCACCAGACTGAACTGGTTTCCTGTATTAAACTGGATTCCACCAGACTGAACTGGTTTCTCGTATTAAACTGGATTCCACCAGACTGAACTGGTTTCCTGTATTAAACTGGATTCCACTAGACTGAACTGGTTTCCTGTATTAAACTGGATTCCACCAGACTGAACTGGTTTCTTGTATTAAACTGGATTCCACCAGACTGAACTGGTTTCCTGTATTAAACTGGATTCCACCAGACTGAACTGGTTTCTCGTATTAAACTGGATTCCACCAGACTGAACTGGTTTCCTGGATTAAACTGGATTCTACCAGACTGAACTGGTTTCCTGTATTAAACTGGATTCCACTAGACTGAACTGGTTTCCTGTATTAAACTGGATTCCACCAGACTGAACTGGTTTCTCGTATTAAACTGGATTCCACCAGACTGAACTGGTTTCTTGTATTAAACTGGATTCCACCAGACTGAACTGGTTTCCTGTATTAAACTGGATTCCACCAGACTGAACTGGTTTCTTGTATTAAACTGGATTCCACCAGACTGAACTGGTTTCTTGTATTAAACTGGATTCCACCAGACTGAACTGGTTTCTTGTATTAAACTGGATTCCACCAGACTGAACTGGTTTCTTGTATTAAACTGGATTCCACCAGGGGGTCCTAGAAGACTTTTTGTTTGTTTTTGAAAATAAATCAACATTTTAAATAGTTCAGACATGAACTCAAAGAAACCCCCTCTTGGTGGTCGCAGGACTCCAACCCAGAGCGTAATAATACCAGTTTAGGATTGAAGTTCTGTTGGTCTGGACAATCTGGGCCAGAAATCAAAATGTCTGACTCTACGGAGGACTGGAAGGGTCTTTTATCGTGAAATAAAATATAAATTGCTGATATAATTTAACATCCAGTGAAAACGAACAGATTTAAAACATGAATTGTTATAAAAACGGGTTTGTAAATGTTTTAAATGTTGTCGCTAAACAGAGAAATAAATACTTTTGCACATTTTCTCCCCCGTTAGGATTTATATGAATTCATTGTTTAAACACAAATAACATTTCGAAAACTTTTTATTTCACGTGTTGTGTTTTCATATCTTCCATCTTTACAATGTTATAAAATAAATTCATATTTTCTTTGTCAGCCTCGATAAACAAAACAATTCTGGTCAGTAGTATCTATAGATATATCTGTGTTTTATCATTTCAGATGTGATCCGCTTCATCCAGACAAAGACAGCACTTTAAACAGACAACATGAACCAGCAGCAAACTGGTAATGGGACTGGAAATGACTGGGAGACACAGAGATTATTATTCTCCTGCAGAACCGCAGCTGAATCACAAGTCATTAGGAATAAATTGGAGCCATTATCGTCCATGGGACGTCTGTGTGTGTGCATGTGTGTGTGTATGCGCTGCATGAGCGTGCATGTGTTCAGTGTATGATTAAGGCCGCGGAGCATTGAAAAGCAGCACTCTGCTAAGAACAACCTGAAATGAGCCGTTGATGAAAAAGCTTTTATCCTGCAGCAGCTCTAATGACAGGAAAACCGGCTTCTACCTGATACAAGCCGTGATCCAGCAGGACGATCTCCGTCTCCTGGCTGCCAGGACGCTTCCGCACCAGCACGTTGCCGGGGTGGGGGTCGCAGTGAACGAAGCCATGGACGAAGATCATCTCGCTGTACATCTTCCCCAAGTTCTCCGAGATCTGTGGAAAAGACGGCAAAGTCCACGTTGAACACAGCTGATGATAAACCCGAGAGCTTTCTGGTGGCGCGATTAGAGCCTTTCACACCTCCTGCTGCAGCGAGTTCCTCTTTTACTGACACTTTCACACCTCCTGCTGCAGCGAGTTCCTCTTTTACTGACACTTTCACACCTCCTGCTGCAGCGAATTCCTCTTTTACTGACACTTTCACACCTCCTGCTGCAGCGAGTTCCTCTTTTACTGACACTTTCACACCTCCTGCTGCAGCGAGTTCCTCTTTTACCGACACTTTCACACCTCCTGCTGCAGCGAGTTCCTCTTTTACTGACACTTTCACACCTCCTGCTGCAGCGAGTTCCTCTTTTACTGACACTTTCACACCTCCTGCTGCAGCGAATTCCTCTTTTACCGACACTTTCACACCTCCTGCTGCAGCGAGTTCCTCTTTTACCGACACTTTCACACCTCCTGCTGCAGCGAGTTCCTCTTTTACCGACACTTTCACACCTCCTGCTGCAGCGAGTTCCTCTTTTACCGACACTTTCACACCTCCTGCTGCAGCGAGTTCCTCTTTTACTGACACTTTCACACCTCCTGCTGCAGCGAGTTCCTCTTTTACTGACACTTTCACACCTCCTGCTGCAGCGAGTTCCTCTTTTACCGACACTTTCACACCTCCTGCTGCAGCGAGTTCCTCTTTTACCGACACTTTCACACCTCCTGCTGCAGCGAGTTCCTCTTTTACTGACACTTTCACACCTCCTGCTGCAGCGAATTCCTCTTTTACTGACACTTTCACACCTCCTGCTGCAGCGAGATCCTCTTTTACCGACACTTTCACACCTCCTGCTGCAGCGAGTTCCTCTTTTACTGACACTTTCACACCTCCTGCTGCAGCGAGTTCCTCTTTTACTGACACTTTCACACCTCCTGCTGCAGCGAGTTCCTCTTTTACCGACACTTTCACACCTCCTGCTGCAGCGAGTTCCTCTTTTACTGACACTTTCACACCTCCTGCTGCAGCGAGTTCCTCTTTTACTGACACTTTCACACCTCCTGCTGCAGCGAGTTCCTCTTTTACTGACACTTTCACACCTCCTGCTGCAGCGAGTTCCTCTTTTACTGACACTTTCACACCTCCTGCTGCAGCGAGTTCCTCTTTTACTGACACTTTCACACCTCCTGCTGCAGCGAGTTCCTCTTTTACTGACACTTTCACACCTCCTGCTGCAGCGAGTTCCTCTTTTACCGACACTTTCACACCTCCTGCTGCAGCGAGTTCCTCTTTTACTGACACTTTCACACCTCCTGCTGCAGCGAGTTCCTCTTTTACCGACACTTTCACACCTCCTGCTGCAGCGAGTTCCTCTTTTACTGACACTTTCACACCTCCTGCTGCAGCGAGTTCCTCTTTTACCGACACTTTCACACCTCCTGCTGCAGCGAATTCCTCTTTTACCGACACTTTCACACCTCCTGCTGCAGCGAATTCCTCTTTTACTGACACTTTCACACCTCCTGCTGCAGCGAGTTCCTCTTTTACTGACACTTTCACACCTCCTGCTGCAGCGAGTTCCTCTTTTACTGACACTTTCACACCTCCTGCTGCAGCGAGTTCCTCTTTTACTGACACTTTCACACCTCCTGCTGCAGCGAGTTCCTCTTTTACCGACACTTTCACACCTCCTGCTGTAGCGAATTCCTCTTTTACTGACACTTTCACACCTCCTGCTGCAGCGAGTTCCTCTTTTACTGACACTTTCACACCTCCTGCTGCAGCGAATTCCTCTTTTACCGACACTTTCACACCTCCTGCTGCAGCGAGTTCCTCTATTACCGACACTTTCACACCTCCTGCTGCAGCGAGTTCCTCTTTTACTGACACTTTCACACCTCCTGCTGCAACGAGTTCCTCTTTTACCGACACTTTCACACCTCCTGCTGCAGCGAGTTCCTCTTTTACTGACACTTTCACACCTCCTGCTGCAGCGAGTTCCTCTTTTACTGACACTTTCACACCTCCTGCTGCAGCGAATTCCTCTTTTACCGACACTTTCACACCTCCTGCTGCAGCGAATTCCTCTTTTACTGACACTTTCACACCTCCTGCTGCAGCGAGTTCCTCTTTTACTGACACTTTCACACCTCCTGCTGCAGCGAGTTCCTCTTTTACTGACACTTTCACACCTCCTGCTGCAGCGAGATCCTCTTTTACCGACACTTTCACACCTCCTGCTGCAACGAGTTCCTCTTTTACCGACACTTTCACACCTCCTGCTGCAGCGAGTTCCTCTTTTACTGACACTTTCACACCTCCTGCTGCAGCGAGTTCCTCTTTTACTGACACTTTCACACCTCCTGCTGCAGCGAATTCCTCTTTTACCGACACTTTCACACCTCCTGCTGCAGCGAGTTCCTCTTTTACCGACACTTTCACACCTCCTGCTGCAGCGAATTCCTCTTTTACTGACACTTTCACACCTCCTGCTGCAGCGAGTTCCTCTTTTACTGACACTTTCACACCTCCTGCTGCAGCGAGTTCCTCTTTTACTGACACTTTCACACCTCCTGCTGCAGCGAGTTCCTCTTTTACCGACACTTTCACACCTCCTGCTGCAGCGAATTCCTCTTTTACTGACACTTTCACACCTCCTGCTGCAGCGAGTTCCTCTTTTACTGACACTTTCACACCTCCTGCTGCAGCGAATTCCTCTTTTACTGACACTTTCACACCTCCTGCTGCAGCGAGTTCCTCTTTTACCGACACTTTCACACCTCCTGCTGCAGCGAGTTCCTCTATTACCGACACTTTCACACCTCCTGCTGCAGCGAGTTCCTCTATTACCGACACTTTCACACCTCCTGCTGCAACGAGTTCCTCTATTACCGACACTTTCACACCTCCTGCTGCAGCGAGTTCCTCTATTACCGACACTTTCACACCTCCTGCTGCAGCGAGTTCCTCTTTTACTGACACTTTCACACCTCCTGCTGCAGCGAGTTCCTCTTTTACCGACACTTTCACACCTCCTGCTGCAGCGAGTTCCTCTTTTACCGACACTTTCACACCTCCTGCTGCAGCGAGTTCCTCTTTTACTGACACTTTCACACCTCCTGCTGCAGCGAGTTCCTCTTTTACTGACACTTTCACACCTCCTGCTGCAGCGAGTTCCTCTTTTACCGACACTTTCACACCTCCTGCTGCAGCGAGTTCCTCTTTTACCGACACTTTCACACCTCCTGCTGCAGCGAGTTCCTCTTTTACTGACACTTTCACACGTCCTGCTGCAGCGAGTTCCTCTTTTACCGACACTTTCACACCTCCTGCTGCAGCGAGTTCCTCTATTACCGACACTTTCACACCTCCTGCTGCAGCGAGTTCCTCTATTACCGACACTTTCACACCTCCTGCTGCAACGAGTTCCTCTATTACCGACACTTTCACACCTCCTGCTGCCTTCATGGTGACCAATTGCATCTTTTATTCATTTTAACTAACAACAAGAAACAAAACAAAGAAAGTTCTGATGGTAACCAGAAGCTTTTACTGATCTATCAGGACCCTCGTAAACATCTCCTGTATGATATAGTTTGAGTTTATGTGCACATATTTGACCTCTTTAACAAACATGGCTCCATCCTGCTTTGGTTCTCCGTCATGTCAGAACCAGACACCGACCCAGCGGACCCAGAAGACTCCGTAGGCAGCATTCACGGCTGAGAAGTGGTGCTGTAAGGGAACAGATGGAGGTGGTCCCAACACAGACCCTTGTGGGACTCCAATCGAGCAGCTTTTGGATCGAGTTCTCATTGTGGAATGAGATTGTAGAATGGCCCTGATGAAGAGGAGGAGCAGAGCTGCGGTCCGAGCCACGGCTTCATCATGTCTTACTAAGTGGCAGGACGGACTTCAGGGCGGTTCCTCGGACCTGCTGATAAGACACATTGCTGGACTTCCTGTCCAGACTTTAAACATCCACAGACCAACAAGCTTTACCTCGTTTACGTTGATGTTGTGCTTTTTCATGTAGTCCCTGTCGTTAACCTGTCCCCCCTCTGCAAACTCCATGGTCAGGATCCGCTTTGTGGACAGATCCCAGTGGATCATGGGGACCTGCACAGACCCAGTAAATCCCAGGTTCATGTCTACATTATGTCTCTTTGTCTCACTTGTCTCACTGCTGAGTCAGGAGGATAAAGAGACGGCACATCGTCTACGGTCCGTCCCCCGTCTGTCTCCGGTCCGTCCCCCGTCTGTCTCCGGTCCGTCCCCCGTCTGTCTCTGGTCCGTCCCCCGTCTGTCTCCGGTCCGTCCCCCGTCTGTCTCTGGTCCGTCCCCCGTCTGTCTCCGGTCCGTCCCCCGTCTGTCTCCGGTCCGTCCCCCGTCTGTCTCTGGTCCGTCCCCCGTCTTTCTCCGGTCCGTCCCCCGTCTGTCTCCGGTCCGTCCCCCGTCTGTCTCTGGTCCGTCCCCCGTCTGTCTCTGGTCCGTCCCCCGTCTTTCTCCGGTCCGTCCCCCGTCTGTCTCCGGTCCGTCCCCCGTCTGTCTCTGGTCCGTCCCCCGTCTTTCTCCGGTCCGTCCCCCGTCTGTCTCCGGTCCGTCCCCCGTCTGTCTCCGGTCCGTCCCCCATGGGCGTTTACCTTTAGGAAGGGGAAGTGAGACAACATGGCGGCCACCTTCTCAGCATTGTGTCCCTCATTGAGGAAGTCCAGCTCCAGAGGCATGTTCTTCTTGGCCTCGTCCACCAACCACATGAAGGCGAAGTCTGGGAAGATCCAATGAACTGCCTTCACTAACACCTGCCAAAAAATGGCTGCTTCATTTCATCTGTTCTGATAACATCCAAAAAGATGCATCTCTCCTTGTCGCCATGCCAACCCAGCAAGACGCGTCAGGAATGGGAGGAAGTTCAGAGAAAGCCAGACTCACCTCAATCACCATGATGTCCTTGGAGCTTTGTCTCTGGACTTTGGGGTGCTGGACCTTGATGGCGACGGTCCTCCCATCGTGCAGCACGGCTTTGTGGACCTGAGCTAAGGAGGCTGCACCCTGAGGCTTCGTCTCAAAGGAGACAAACAGCTCAGAGACCTGGGGGACAGATGAGGACAAGACATCGGTGGAAAGAAGCTGATCTTCTGCACTGGAAGGACCAGATCAGCTGGGAAACATCTTTTATTTCAGTTTCATGTTTTCATCCGTAAAGACGTCAAACTTTAGCAGGAGGTTAGCAGGAAATTGTACATGGTAGCTCCACCATGATAACACCATTATTCATCACCATCACTACCATGTTGCTAAGAGACCTCTATTTCCACCTGGACATGATGATGAAGACACTTCCTGTCAGACTTTCCACCAATCAGAGAGCTTAAACTGACGCTATCGTCAACAAGTGTATGATGTATGTCCGTATGACGGAAACATCACGTCTCCATGGAAACATCACGTCTCCGCGATTAATTTTTCTGTTTTCATCTCCTCTGTGACTGTTTGACTCTTCAGGGGCTGATGGGGGGTCGGGGGTCAGGGTTAGGGCTGATGGGGGGTCGGGGGGTGAGGGTTAGGGCTGATGGGGGGTCGGGGGGTGAGGGTTAGGGCTGATGGGGGGTCGGGGGGTGAGGGTTAGGGCTGATGGGGGGGTCGGGGGGTGAGGGTTAGGGCTGATGGGGGGTCGGGGGGTGAGGGTTAGGGCTGATGGGGGGGTCGGGGGGTCAGGGTTAGGGCTGATGGGGGGGTCGGGGGGTCAGGGTTAGGGCTGATGGGGGGGTCGGGGGGTCAGGGTTAGGGCTGATGGGGGGGTCGGGGGGTCAGGGTTAGGGCTGATGGGGGGGTCGGGGGGTGAGGGTTAGGGCTGATGGGGGGTCGGGGGGTGAGGGTTAGGGCTGATTGGGGGGTCGGGGGTCAGGGTTAGGGCTGATGGGGGGTCGGGGGGTGAGGGTTAGGGCTGATTGGGGGGTCGGGGGTCAGGGTTAGGGCTGATGGGGGGTCGGGGGGTCAGGGTTAGGGCTGATGGGGGGGTCGGGGGGTGAGGGTTAGGGCTGATTGGGGGTCGGGGGGTGAGGGTTAGGGCTGATTGGGGGTCGGGGGGTCAGGGTTAGGGCTGATTGGGGGGTCGGGGGTGAGGGTTAGGGCTGATGGGGGGGTCGGGGGGTGAGGGTTAGGGCTGATGGGGGGGTAGGGGGGTCAGGGTTAGGGCTGATGGGGGGGTCGGGGGGTGAGGGTTAGGGCTGATGGGGGGTCGGGGGGTCAGGGTTAGGGCTGATGGGGGGGTCGGGGGGTCAGGGTTAGGGCTGATGGGGGGGTCGGGGGGTGAGGGTTAGGGCTGATGGGGGGGTCGGGGGGTGAGGGTTAGGGCTGATGGGGGGGTCGGGGGGTCAGGGTTAGGGCTGATGGGGGGGTCGGGGGGTGAGGGTTAGGGCTGATGGGGGGTCGGGGGGTGAGGGTTAGGGCTGATTGGGGGGTCGGGGGTCAGGGTTAGGGCTGATGGGGGGTCGGGGGGTGAGGGTTAGGGCTGATTGGGGGTCGGGGGGTGAGGGTTAGGGCTGATGGGGGGGTCGGGGGGTCAGGGTTAGGGCTGATGGGGGGATCGGGGGGTGAGGGTTAGGGCTGATGGGGGGGTCGGGGGGTGAGGGTTAGGGCTGATGGGGGGGTCGGGGGGTGAGGGTTAGGGCTGATGGGGGGGTCGGGGGTCAGGGTTAGGGCTGATGGGGGGGTCGGGGGGTCAGGGTTAGGGCTGATGGGGGGGTCGGGGGGTCAGGGTTAGGGCTGATGGGGGGGTCGGGGGGTGAGGGTTAGGGCTGATGGGGGGGTCGGGGGGTCAGGGTTAGGGCTGATGGGGGGGTCGGGGGGTCAGGGTTAGGGCTGATGGGGGGGTCGGGGGGTGAGGGTTAGGGCTGATGGGGGGGTCGGGGGGTCAGGGTTAGGGCTGATGGGGGGGTCGGGGGGTCAGGGTTAGGGCTGATGGGGGGGTCGGGGGGTGAGGGTTAGGGCTGATGGGGGGGTCGGGGGGTCAGGGTTAGGGCTGATGGGGGGGTCGGGGGGCTCTGCTGCTTTCTATGCAGGGCGTCGTCATCTCTGAGAAGACCATGAAGCCGTTGCGTCGCAGGATGAACGGATGTCCTTAAACGCATCTCCCAGCTGAGGCTGCCAGCAGCCAAACGCCGTCCTACCGCCAGGCCTCGGGGGCCATTTCATTTCTGCCATAACTCATTCCAGGGAGCGCATGTCGGCGTGGTGGGCTGGGCCGGCGCCACACGCATTTCCATGTTTATTAACTCCCCAGCTCTGATTAAGCGGAGATGTTGTGGGTCAGGCGGTCGGAGCTGCAGACGGATGGAACCCACAACGGTCTCTCTGCGTGTCACGTCCCATCGGGCCGACGCTGGCGGCTGCAGCCGGGCCCATTTAGCAGATTTACATCATGAATAACTCAGCTGGTCCCGTGCCGGACCTCATGCTGCTCGGATAATTCATCACCTGGAGGCCCGGTTCTGCCTGGACCTGTCGGCTCACATCCTGTTCACATTAGTCTCCTGTCATGTTCCACAAGCAGCCGGGGAGTTTCCCACATGCTGGACCAGAACCGGGACAGAAACCTCCATCAGAGAGGAGAGGACAGAGACCCGCTTGGTCCGGTCCGGTGTTGAACGGCGCTGGATGTAGGAGATCCTCACTGCAGCACCTCCACCTCAGCTGCATCCCAAACGTCTTCTTGGCTTTATTCCAGCCATAGAGGATCATTATTTTCTCATCACTTGTTGATCTTTGGCTGCTCCTGATTGGACGTTACCGTCAGTTTAAGCTCTCTGATTGGTGGAAAGTCTGACAGGAAGTCTCTTCATCATCAGGTGAAAATAGAGGTCTCTTAGCAACATGGTAGTGATGGTGATGAAGATGAGATAAATAATGGTGGATTTACCATCTAGAGTCTCTGAATAAACACTACATGTGGATTGTAGACCTCCTGGACGGATAGAAACGCTGGAAAACCTCCGTAGACCAGCTGGAGGGTCACATGACCAGCTGGAGGGTCACATGACCATCACCACTGCTGGTCCTGATGGGGGGGTGATGTGTGGCGTACCTCAGGGGTCGGTCTGCGGACCCAAACTGTTTTTCTTTTCTTGACATTATTAATGAATCTAGTTTTATTATTAACTATGATTGTAACGATTCTGATGCTGCCATCATCATCAACTTCATCATTTCTAATGAACCGTTTCTTCCTCCTGATTTAAACCTTTTTTTTTTCTTGTTTATTGACTTTTCCTTGTTGCCATGGCAACTGGGATTGGCGTTTTATTTGGCTTATTTGTCCTGTTTCAGTCATTCTGGGATTCTGTCAGACAGACATCATGTGACCAGTCATGTGACCAGGTCTCACCTCCTTCCCCAGATCTTCTCTGATGACCTGCTGGATCTCCTCCATGCTGCTCTGAGGAGCCCGGCTGTGGAGGACCTTCAGGGTGGAGGTGTACTCCTTGGGCAGCAGGTAGTCCAGAGCCCCCAGGTGCTGACCCACCTTGATGAAGGTCCCCCGGTTGGAGCAGCACAGGTCCCGGAGCCGCTCAGCTGACCGCAGGTGGACCTGGAGGACCAGAAACATGTCTAAAGGATCTGCCAACACCTCCATGTCCAACATGAGCAGGTCAACCTCATAAAACGTCCAGAACGTTCCTAAAAGTTCCTGAAAGCAGAACCTGTCTGATGCGACGTTTTACTGCTGCTTCTGTAAGCCAGAAGCACAAAGACGTCCTGCTGGCTCGGTTCTGAAGCACAAAGACGTCCTGCTGGCTCGGTTCTGAAGCACAAAGACGTCCTGCTGGCTCGGTTCTGAAGCACAAAGACGTCCTGCTGGCTCGGTTCTGAAGCACAAAGACGTCCTGCTGGCTCGGTTCTGAAGCACAAAGACGTCCTGCTGGCTCGGTTCTGAAGCAGGAGGCGACGAAGAGGAGTGCTGGAAAATCCCACGACCTCAAACACAACCTGATGTCCTGTCTGCACTCAGCCCGCGGCATTCTGGGAAAAATATCAGTTTCTTTATGTCTCCGACTTTCAGCTCCGAGGCATCGCCACCGTGGATCACAGAGAGAGTGTGTTTATGTTGGTGTGTGTGTGTGTATGGGTGTGTGTGTGTGTGTGTGTGTGTGTGTATGGGTGTGTGTGTGTGTGTGTGTATGGGTGTGTGTGTGTGTGTCCTACTGAACCAGCTGGAAGTGATAATGCTCTTAGAGAGTTCCTCTCCTGAGACCAGAGCAAATAAAAAGGCGTGAAATTAGCTCTCCTTAACCCCTGACATGGCGGCGTGCCCGCCCCCCTCCCCCCCCAGCCCCCCCCCATGCGCCCCCAGCCTCCCCCAGGACCATTTGACATAAGAGTCATCTGGACAATGATGACAAAGCAATGACAGAAACAAGCCTCCAGAGATTTCCAGATGAGACTTTCTGCTCAGAAACCATCAAAGAGTCACGGCGCCACCTTCCTGCTGCATGAGGACACGCAGTCACACGCTGCCGCGCACGCAGTCGCACGCTGCCGCGCACGCACGCAGTCGCACGCTGCCGCGCACGCAGTCACACGCTGCCGCGCACGCACGCAGTCGCACGCTGCCGCGCACGCACGCAGTCACACGCTGCCGCGCACGCACGCAGTCACACGCTGCCGCGCACGCTGCCGCGCACGCAGTCACACGCTGCCGCGCACGCACGCAGTCGCACGCTGCCGCGCACGCTCGCCTGGTACCACAGCCGTTTTGTCCCGAAGCAGATTATCAGCTGGAATGTAAAATGATGTAGAAAATATCTTTTTGGATGAAGCAGGTCTTCCATCGGTTCAGTCCGGTACCAGTGTAGACGGTCCTGTTCCATCGGTTCAGTCCGGTACCAGTGGAGACGGTCCTGTTCCATCGGTTCTGTCCGGTACCAGTGGAGACGGTCCGGTTCCATCGGTTCAGTCCGGTACCAGTGTAGACGGTCCTGTTCCATCGGTTCAGTCCGGTACCAGTGGAGACGGTCCTGTTCCATCGGTTCTGTCCGGTACCAGTGGAGACGGTCCGGTTCCATCGGTTCTGTCCGGTACCAGTGGGGACGGTCCGGTTCCATCAGTTCTGTCCGGTTCCAGTGGAGACGGTCCGGTTCCATCGGTTCTGTCCGGTTCCAGTGGAGACGGTCCGGTTCCATCGGTTCTGTCCGGTTCCAGTGGAGACGGTCCGGTTCCATCGGTTCTGTCCGGTTCCATCGGTTCTGTCCGGTACCAGTGGAGACGGTCCGGTTCCATCGGTTCTGTCCGGTTCCAGTGGAGACGGTCCGGTTCCATCGGTTCTGTCCGGTTCCAGTGGAGACGGTCCGGTTCCATCGGTTCAGTCCGGTACCAGTGGAGACGGTCCTGTTCCATCGGTTCAGTCCGGTACCAGTGGAGACGGTCCTGTTCCATCGGTTCAGTCCGGTACCAGTGGAGACGGTCCGGTTCCATCGGTTCTGTCCGGTACCAGTGGGGACGGTCCGGTTCCATCAGTTCTGTCCGGTTCCAGTGGAGACGGTCCGGTTCCATCAGTTCTGTCCGGTTCCAGTGGAGACGGTCCGGTTCCATCGGTTCTGTCCGGTTCCAGTGGAGACGGTCCGGTTCCATTTCCATCGGTTCTGTCCGGTTCCAGTGGAGACGGTCCGGTTCCATCGGTTCTGTCCGGTTCCAGTGGAGACGGTCCGGTTCCATCGGTTCTGTCCGGTTCCAGTGGAGACGGTCCGGTTCCATCGGTTCTGTCCGGTTCCATCGGTTCTGTCCGGTACCAGTGGAGACGGTCCGGTTCCATCAGTTCTGTCCGGTTCCAGTGGAGACGGTCCGGTTCCATCGGTTCTGTCCGGTTCCAGTGGAGACGGTCCGGTTCCATCGGTTCTGTCCGGTTCCAGTGGAGACGGTCCGGTTCCATCGGTTCTGTCCGGTTCCATCGGTTCAGTCCGGTACCAGTGGAGACGGTCCGGTTCCATCAGTTCTGTCCGGTTCCACCCGGTACCAGTGGAGACGGTCCAGTTCCATCGGTTCTGTCCGGTTCCAGTGGAGACGGTCCGGTTCCATCGGTTCTGTCCGGTTCCAGTGGAGACGGTCCGGTTCCATCGGTTCTGTCCGGTTCCAGTGGAGACGGTCCGGTTCCATCGGTTCCGTCCGGTTCCAGTGGAGACGGTCCGGTTCCATCGGTTCCGTCCGGTTCCAGTGGAGACGGTCCGGTTCCATCGGTTCTGTCCGGTTCCATCGGTTCAGTCCGGTACCAGTGGAGACGGTCCGGTTCCATCGGTTCAGTCCGGTACCAGTGGAGACGGTCCGGTTCCATCGGTTCTGTCCGGTACCAGTGGAGACGGTCCTGTTCCATCGGTTCAGTCCGGTACCAGTGGAGACGGTCCGGTTCCATCGGTTCTGTCCGGTACCAGTGGAGACGGTCCTGTTCCATCGGTTCAGTCCGGTACCAGTGGAGACGGTCCGGTTCCATCGGTTCTGTCCGGTACCAGTGGAGACGGTCCGGTTCCATCGGTTCTGTCCGGTACCAGTGGAGACGGTCCGGTTCCAACGGTTCTGTCCGGTACCAGTGGGGACGGTCCGGTTCCATCGGTTCCACCCGGTACCAGTGGAGACGGTCCGGTTCCATCGGTTCAGTCCGGTACCAGTGGAGACGGTCCTGTTCCATCGGTTCAGTCCGGTACCAGTGGAGACGGTCCAGTTCCATCGGTTCTGTCCGGTACCAGTGGAGACGGTCCGGTTCCATCGGTTCTGTCCGGTACCAGTGGAGACGGTGCGGTTCCAACGGTTCTGTCCGGTACCAGTGGAGACGGTCCGGTTCCATCGGTTCTGTCCGGTACCAGTGGAGACGGTCCGGTTCCATCAGTTCCACCCGGTACCAGTGGAGACGGTCTGGTTCCATCAGTTCCACCCGGTACCAGTGGAGACGGTCCGGTTCCATCGGTTCCACCCGGTACCAGTGGAGACGGTCCGGTTCCATCGGTTCCGTCCGGTACCAGTGGAGACGGTCCTGTTCCATCGGTTCCGTCCGGTACCAGTGGAGACGGTCCGGTTCCATCGGTTCTGTCCGGTACCAGTGGAGACGGTCCGGTTCCATCGGTTCTGTCCGGTTCCATCGGTTCAGTCCGGTACCAGTGGAGACGGTCCGGTTCCATCGGTTCTGTCCGGTACCAGTGGAGACGGTCCTGTTCCATCGGTTCAGTCCGGTACCAGTGGAGACGGTCCGGTTCCATCGGTTCAGTCCGGTACCGGTTCCATCGGTTCTGTCCGGTACCAGTGGAGACGGTCCGGTTCCATCGGTTCTGTCCGGTACCAGTGGAGAAGGTCCGGTTCCAACGGTTCTGTCCGGTACCAGTGGAGACGGTCCGGTTCCATCGGTTCTGTCCGGTTCCATCGGTTCTGTCCGGTACCAGTGGAGACGGTCCGGTTCCATCGGTTCTGTCCGGTACCAGTGGAGAAGGTCCGGTTCCATCGGTTCAGTCCGGTACCAGTGGAGACGGTCCGGTTCCATCAGTTCTACCCGGTACCAGTGGAGACGGTCCGGTTCCATCGGTTCAGTTCGGTACCAGTGGAGACGGTCCGGTTCCATCGGTTCAGTTCGGTACCAGTGGAGACGGTCCGGTTCCATCGGTTCTGTCCGGTACCAGTGGAGACGGTCCGGTTCCATCGGTTCTGTCCGGTACCAGTGGAGACGGTCCGGTTCCATCGGTTCAGTTCGGTACCAGTGGAGACGGTCCGGTTCCATCGGTTCAGTCCGGTACCAGTGGAGACGGTCCGGTTCCATCGGTTCTGTCCGGTACCAGTGGGGACGGTCCGGTTCCATCGGTTCTGTCCGGTACCAGTGGAGACGGTCCGGTTCCATCGGTTCTGTCCGGTACCAGTGGGGACGGTCCGGTTCCAACGGTTCTGTCCGGTACCAGTGGAGACGGTCCGGTTCCATCGGTTCTGTCCGGTACCAGTGGAGCCGGTCCGGTTCCATCGGTTCTGTCCGGTTCCAGTGGAGACGGTCCGGTTCCATCGGTTCTGTCCGGTACCAGTGGAGACGGTCCGGTTCCATCGGTTCAGTCCGGTACCAGTGGAGACGGTCCGGTTCCATCGGTTCCACCCGGTACCAGTGGAGACGGTCCGGTTCCATCGGTTCTGTCCGGTACCAGTGGAGACGGTCCGGTTCCATCAGTTCCACCCGGTACCAGTGGAGACGGTCCGGTTCCATCGGTTCTGTCCGGTACCAGTGGAGACGGTCCGGTTCCATCAGTTCCACCCGGTACCAGTGGAGACGGTCCTGTTCCATCGGTTCTGTCCGGTTCCATCGGTTCCACCCGGTACCAGTGGAGACGGTCCGGTTCCATCGGTTCAGTCCGGTACCAGTGGAGACGGTCCTGTTCCATCGGTTCAGTCCGGTACCAGTGGAGACGGTCCGGTTCCATCGGTTCAGTCCGGTACCAGTGGAGACGGTCCGGTTCCATCGGTTCTGTCCGGTTCCATCGGTTCTGTCCGGTACCAGTGGAGACGGTCCGGTTCCATCGGTTCTGTCCGGTACCAGTGGAGACGGTCCGGTTCCATCGGTTCTGTCCGGTACCAGTGGAGACGGTGCGGTTCCAACGGTTCAGTCCGGTACCAGTGAAGACGGTCCGGTTCCATCGGTTCTGTCCGGTACCAGTGGAGACGGTCCGGTTCCATCGGTTCTGTCCGGTTCCATCGGTTCCACCCGGTACCAGTGGAGACGGTCCGGTTCCATCGGTTCAGTCCGGTACCAGTGGAGACGGTCCGGTTCCATCGGTTCTGTCCGGTACCAGTGGAGACGGTCCTGTTCCATCGGTTCAGTCCGGTACCAGTGTAGACGGTCCTGTTCCATCGGTTCAGTCCGGTACCAGTGGAGACGGTCCTGTTCCATCGGTTCAGTCCGGTACCAGTGGAGACGGTCCGGTTCCATCGGTTCTGTCCGGTACCAGTGGAGACGGTAGGGTTCCATCGGTTCGGTCCAGTACCAGTGGAGACGGTCCGGTTCCATGGGTTCTGTCCGGTACCAGTGGAGACGGTCCGGTTCCATCGGTTCTGTCCGGTTCAATCGGTTCTGTCCAGTACCAGTGGAGACGGTCCGGTTCCATCGGTTCAGTCCGGTTCTATCAGTTCCACCCGGTACCAGTGGACACGGTCCAGTTCCATCGGTTCAGTCCGGTACCAGTGGAGACAGTCCGATTCCATCGGTTCTGTCCGGTACCAGTGGAGACGGTCCGGTTCCATCGGTTCAGTCCGGTTCCATCAGTTCCACCCGGTACCAGTGGACACGGTCCAGTTCCATCGGTTCAGTCCGGTACCAGTGGAGACAGTCCGATTCCATCGGTTCTGTCCGGTACCAGTGGAGACGGTCCGGTTCCATCGGTTCTGTCCGGTTCCATCGGTTCAGTCCGGTACCAGTGGAGACGGTCCGGTACCATCGGTTCAGTCCGGTACCAGTGGAGACGGTCCGGTACCAGTGGAGACGGTCCGGTTCCACCCGGTACCAGTTGAGACGGTCCAGTTCAATTGGTTCCGTCTGGTACCAGTGGAGACGGTCCTGTTCCATCGGTTCTGTCCGGTTCTATCGGTTCCACCCGGTACCAGTGGAGACGGTCTGGTTCCATCGGTTCTGTCCGGTACCAGTGGAGACGGTCCAGTTCAATCGGTTCAGTCCGGTACCAGATGAGCCGGTCCGGTTGCATCGGTTCTGTCCGGTACCAGTGGGGACGGTCCGGTTCCATCGATTCTGTCCGGTACCAGTGGAGACGGTCCGGTTCCATCGGTTCTGTCCGGTTCCAGTGGAGACGGTCCGGTTCCATCAGTTCAGTCCGGTACCAGTGGAGACGGTCCGGTTCCATCAGTTCTGTCCGGTTCCACCCGGTACCAGTGGAGACGGTCCAGTTCCATCGGTTCTGTCCGGTTCCACACGGTACCAGTGGACACGGTCTGGTTCCATCGGTTCTGTCCGGTACCAGTGGAGACGGTCCGGTTCCATCAGTTCCACCCGGTACCAGTGGAGACGGTCCGGTTCCATCGGTTCTGTCCGGTACCAGTGGAGACGGTCCGGTTCCATCAGTTCCACCCGGTACCAGTGGAGACGGTCCTGTTCCATCGGTTCTGTCCGGTTCCATCGGTTCCACCCGGTACCAGTGGAGACGGTCCGGTTCCATCGGTTCAGTCCGGTACCAGTGGAGACGGTCCGGTTCCATCGGTTCTGTCCGGTACCAGTGGAGACGGTCCGGTTCCATCGGTTCAGTCCGGTACCAGTGGAGACGGTACTGTTCCATCGGTTCAGTCCGGTACCAGTGGAGACGGTCCGGTTCCATCGGTTCAGTCCGGTACCAGTGGAGACGGTCCGGTTCCATCAGTTCTGTCCGGTTCCATCGGTTCTGTCCGGTACCAGTGGAGACGGTCCGGTTCCATCGGTTCTGTCCGGTACCAGTGGAGACGGTCCGGTTCCAACGGTTCTGTCCGGTACCAGTGGAGACGGTCCGGTTCCATCGGTTCTGTCCGTTTCCATCGGTTCTGTCCGGTACCAGTGGAGACGGTGCGGTTCCAACGGTTCAGTCCGGTACCAGTGGAGACGGTCCGGTTCCATCGGTTCTGTCCGGTACCAGTGGAGACGGTCCGGTTCCATCGGTTCTGTCCGGTTCCATCGGTTCCACCCGGTACCAGTGGAGACGGTCCGGTTCCATCGGTTCAGTCCGGTACCAGTGGAGACGGTCCTGTTCCATCGGTTCAGTCCGGTACCAGTGGAGACGGTCCTGTTCCATCGGTTCTGTCCGGTACCAGTGGAGACGGTCCTGTTCCATCGGTTCAGTCCGGTACCAGTGGAGACGGTCCGGTTCCATCGGTTCAGTCCGGTACCAGTGGAGACGGTAGGGTTCCATCGGTTCGGTCCAGTACCAGTGGAGACGGTCCGGTTCCATGGGTTCTGTCCGGTACCAGTGGAGACGGTCCGGTTCCATGGGTTCTGTCCGGTTCAATCGGTTCTGTCCAGTACCAGTGGAGACGGTCCGGTTCCATCGGTTCAGTCCGGTTCCATCAGTTCCACCCGGTACCAGTGGACACGGTCCAGTTCCATCGGTTCAGTCCGGTACCAGTGGAGACGGTCCGGTTCAATCGGTTCAGTCCGGTTCCATCAGTTCCACCCGGTACCAGTGGACACGGTCCGGTTCCATCGGTTCAGTCCGGTTCCATCAGTTCCACCCGGTACCAGTGGACACGGTCCAGTTCCATCGGTTCAGTCCGGTACCAGTGGAGACAGTCCGATTCCATCGGTTCTGTCCGGTACCAGTGGAGACGGTCCGGTTCAATCGGTTCAGTCCGGTTCCATCAGTTCCACCCGGTACCAGTGGACACGGTCCAGTTCCATCGGTTCAGTCCGGTACCAGTGGAGACAGTCCGATTCCATCGGTTCTGTCCGGTACCATTGGTGACGGTCCGGTTCCATCGCTTCTGTCCGGTACCAGTGGAGACGGTCCGGTTCCATCGGTTCTGTCCGGTTCCATCGGTTCAGTCCGGTACCAGTGGAGACGGTCCGGTACCATCGGTTCAGTCCGGTACCAGTGGAGACGGTCCGGTACCAGTGGAGACGGTCCGGTTCCACCCGGTACCAGTTGAGACGGTCCAGTTCAATTGGTTCCGTCTGGTACCAGTGGAGACGGTCCTGTTCCATCGGTTCTGTCCGGTTCTATCGGTTCCACCCGGTACCAGTGGAGACGGTCCGGTTCCATCGGTTCTGTCCGGTACCAGTGGAGACGGTCCAGTTCAATCGGTTCAGTCCGGTACCAGATGAGCCGGTCCGGTTGCATCGGTTCTGTCCGGTACCAGTGGAGACGGTCCGGTTCCATCGATTCTGTCCGGTACCAGTGGAGACGGTCCGGTTCCATCGGTTCTGTCCGGTTCCAGTGGAGACGGTCCGGTTCCATCAGTTCAGTCCGGTACCAGTGGAGACGGTCCGGTTCCATCAGTTCTGTCCGGTTCCACCCGGTACCAGTGGAGACGGTCCAGTTCCATCGGTTCTGTCCGGTTCCACACGGTACCAGTGGACACGGTCTGGTTCCATCGGTTCAGTCCGGTACCAGTAGAGACGGTCCGGTTCCATCGGTTCTGTCCAGTTCCAGTGGAGACGGTCCGGTTCCATCAGTTCAGTCCGGTACCAGTGGAGACGGTCCGGTTCCATCAGTTCTGTCCGGTTCCACCCGGTACCAGTGGAGACGGTCCAGTTCCATCGGTTCTGTCCGGTTCCACACGGTACCAGTGGACACGGTCTGGTTCCATCGGTTCAGTCCGGTACCAGTAGAGACGGTCCGGTTCCATCGGTTCTGTCCAGTTCCAGTGGAGACGGTCCGGTTCCATCGGTTCTGTCCAGTTGCAGTGGAGATGGTCCAGTTCCATGCAGTTCCAGTGGAGCCGGGCCCCTCCCCGGTTCTGCTTTGGTCAACACTGACCTCTGCTGGTGGAGAGGGGAACTGCAACACTGACCTCTGCTGGTGGAGAGGGGAACTGCAACACTGACCTCTGCTGGTGGAGAGGGGAACTGCAACACTGACCTCTGCTGGTGGAGAGGTTACGGAGGGATTTTATAAATATTTTAAGAGTTGCAAATGTAAAAATGAAGAACTGATTAAATTCTGGTGGTGATCCGGATCACCGTTTGGATCCAGGAATGTTTTAAAAGGATTCTTAAACATTGTGCTTGGCAGAGGTTTCCGCTCTGCGAGTTTCTAGTTTCATATTTAACCAGCAGCTACGTCCGCGGCAGGGCGCTGCGGACCACGGTTCTGCTGGGGACCACGGTTCTGCTGGGGGGAACTGCTCTGGTGGGAAATACTTCATATGAACTTAGCAGTAAACCTGATATCACTGCTGGCGTTGTAGTTTTATTCTCTTCATTAATAATTGTGTTTTCTACAATTGTCTTTATTGTTGTTTGTAAATGTGGGAAATTTTTCTAACTTAAGACCCTTAAAACACATAAAAACTCTTGATCTGGGTTTTACATTTTACTGGTGTTTACTGGTGTCCAGTGGCAGAGTGCTGGTGTCCAGTTGGACACCAGTACTCTGCCACTGGACACCAGTACTCTGCCACTGGACACCAGTACTCTGCCACTGGACACCAGTACTCTGCCACTGGACACCAGTACTCTGCTACTGGTCTTTCTGACTGGTTCTGAGATGCTGCCTCAGATCTTAGCGAACCCTAGCTACCGTTAGCCAACGCTAGACATAATATATACATAGACATAAAACATAGATGGCGGCGTTGCATCACGCCGCCATCTTGGATGGGTCTCTATTTATCTGTAAGGTGTATGACCAACCACAACAATAACTTCACCAATTTTTACCTGATTTTCCTCACAGTTTGGTTTGTTACAAAGGACAGAGATATTGTTATGATACAGATTACTGTAAAACATTAAAAAACTACGTGCTGAAACATTTTTACAATGCTATATAAGAAAGACATAAGGTAGCTACAATATAAATAAATGTATAAATGAATTTGATACTAACATGGTTGACTGTTTATTGATGCATTTCAATTTATCTATTCTTATCTGGTTAAATCAATTATTATTCAACCTTGTGAAATGTAATTCCACGATCTGCTTTCAGTATTTCGCCGGTTATTACAACCGTATGCTGAACAACATACATTCCCGTATGTTGCTGCTTTCTCTT
>NW_027634782.1:0-6000 GCF_933228915.1 Telmatherina bonti
ATCTTCACTCTGTAGTGACACATCTTCTCTCTGTAGTGACACATCTTCTCTCTGTAGTGACACATCTTCTTCACTCTGTAGTGACACATCTTCTCTCTGTAGTGACACATCTTCCCTCTGTAGTGACACATCTTCCCTCTGTAGTGGCACATCTCTCTCTGTAGTGACACATCTTCCCTCTGTAGTGACACATCTTCACTCTGTAGTGACACATCTTCACTCTGTAGTGACACATCTTCTTCACTCTGTAGTGACACATCTTCTTCACTCTGTAGTGACACATCTTCTCTCTGTAGTGACACATCTTCTCTCTGTAGTGACACATCTTCTTCACTCTGTAGTGACACATCTTCTCTCTGTAGTGACACATCTTCTCTCTGTAGTGACACATCTTCCCTCTGTAGTGACACATCTTCACTCTGTAGTGACACATCTTCTCTCTGTAGTGACACATCTTCACTCTGTAGTGACACATCTTCTCTCTGTAGTGACACATCTTCACTCTGTAGTGACACATCTTCACTCTGTAGTGACACATCTTCACTCTGTAGTGACACTTCTTCACTCTGTAGTGACACATCTTCCCTCTGTAGTGACACATCTTCACTCTGTAGTGACACATCTTCTCTCTGTAGTGACACATCTTCTCTCTGTAGTGACACATCTTCACTCTGTAGTGACACATCTTCACTCTGTAGTGACACATCTTCTCTCTGTAGTGACACATCTTCCCTCTGTAGTGACACATCTTCACTCTGTAGTGACACATCTTCCTCTGTAGTGACACATCTTCTCTCTGTAGTGGACACATCTTCACTCTGTAGTGACACATCTTCACTCTGTAGTGACACATCTTCACTCTGTAGTGACACATCTTCCCTCTGTAGTGACACATCTTCACTCTGTAGTGGACACATCTTCCTCTGTAGTGACACATCTTCCCTCTGTAGTGACACATCTTCTCTCTGTAGTGACACATCTTCCCTCTGTAGTGACACATCTTCACTCTGTAGTGACACATCTTCCTCTGTAGTGCACATCTTCACTCTGTAGTGACACATCTTCACTCTGTAGTGACACATCTTCACTCTGTAGTGACACATCTTCCTCTGTAGTGACACATCTTCACTCTGTAGTGACACATCTTCTCTCTGTAGTGGCACATCTTCACTCTGTAGTGACACATCTTCACTCTGTAGTGACACATCTTCACTCTGTAGTGACACATCTTCACTCTGTAGTGACACATCTTCATTCTGTAGTGACACATCTTCCCTCTGTAGTGACACATCTTCACTCTGTAGTGACACATCTTCTCTCTGTAGTGGCACATCTTCTCTCTGTAGTGACACATCTTCACTCTGTAGTGACACATCTTCCCTCTGTAGTGACACATCTTCACTCTGTAGTGACACATCTTCCCTCTGTAGTGACACATCTTCACTCTGTAGTGACACATCTTCACTCTGTAGTGACACATCTTCTCTCTGTAGTGACACATCTTCACTCTGTAGTGACACATCTTCTCTCTGTAGTGACACATCTTCACTCTGTAGTGACACATCTTCACTCTGTAGTGACACATCTTCACTCTGTAGTGACACATCTTCCCTCTGTAGTGACACATCTTCCCTCTGTAGTGACACATCTTCACTCTGTAGTGACACATCTTCCCTCTGTAGTGACACATCTTCACTCTGTAGTGACACATCTTCTCTCTGTAGTGACACATCTTCTCTCTGTAGTGACACATCTTCACTCTGTAGTGACACATCTTCTCTCTGTAGTGACACATCTTCACTCTGTAGTGACACATCTTCCCTCTGTAGTGACACATCTTCACTCTGTAGTGGCACATCTTCCTCTGTAGTGACACATCTTCACTCTGTAGTGACACATCTTCTCTCTGTAGTGACACATCTTCACTCTGTAGTGACACATCTTCCCTCTGTAGTGACACATCTTCCCTCTGTAGTGGCACATCTCTCTGTAGTGACACATCTTCCCTCTGTAGTGACACATCTTCTCACTCTGTAGTGACACATCTTCTCTCTGTAGTGACACATCTTCTCTCTGTAGTGACACATCTTCTCTCTGTAGTGACACATCTTCTCCTCTGTAGTGACACATCTTCACTCTGTAGTGACACATCTTCTCTCTGTAGTGACACATCTTCACTCTGTAGTGACACATCTTCTCTCTGTAGTGACACATCTTCCTCTGTAGTGACACATCTTCACTCTGTAGTGACACATCTTCACTCTGTAGTGACACATCTTCACTCTGTAGTGACACATCTTCTCTCTGTAGTGACACATCTTCACTCTGTAGTGACACATCTTCTCTCTGTAGTGACACATCTTCTCCTCTGTAGTGACACATCTCTCTCTGTAGTGACACATCTTCTCTCTGTAGTGACACATCTTCTCATCTGTAGTGACACATCTTCTCTCTGTAGTGACACATCTTCTCTCTGTAGTGACACATCTTCTCTCTGTAGTGACACATCTTCTCTCTGTAGTGACACATCTTCTCTCTGTAGTGACACATCTTCTCTCTGTAGTGACACATCTCCCTCTGTAGTGACACATCTTCTCTCTGTAGTGACACATCTTCCCTCTGTAGTGACACATCTTCACTCTGTAGTGACACATCTTCTCTCTGTAGTGACACATCTTCTCTCTGTAGTGACACATCTTCCCTCTGTAGTGACACATCTTCCCTCTGTAGTGACACATCTTCTCTCTGTAGTGACACATCTTCTTCACTCTGTAGTGACACATCTTCACTCTGTAGTGACACATCTCTCCTGTAGTGACACATCTTCACTCTGTAGTGACACATCTTCACTCTGTAGTGACACATCTTCCCTCTGTAGTGACACTCTTCTCTCTGTAGTGACACATCTTCTCTCTGTAGTGACACATCTTCTCTCTGTAGTGACACATCTCTCTCTGTAGTGACACATCTTCCCTCTGTAGTGGCACATCTTCTCTGTAGTGACACATCTTCCCTCTGTAGTGACACATCTTCTCTCTGTAGTGACACATCTTCCCTCTGTAGTGACACATCTTCACTCTGTAGTGACACATCTTCTCTCTGTAGTGACACATCTTCACTCTGTAGTGACACATCTTCTCTCTGTAGTGACACATCTTCCCTCTGTAGTGACACATCTCTCTGTAGTGACACATCTTCACTCTGTAGTGACACATCTTCACTCTGTAGTGACACATCTTCCCTCTGTAGTGACACATCTTCACTCTGTAGTGACACATCTTCTCTCTGTAGTGACACATCTTCTCTCTGTAGTGACACATCTTCACTCTGTAGTGACACATCTTCTCTCTGTAGTGACACATCTTCTCTCTGTAGTGACACATCTTCACTCTGTAGTGACACATCTTCTCTCTGTAGTGACACATCTTCTCTCTGTAGTGACACATCTTCACTCTGTAGTGACACATCTTCTCTCTGTAGTGACACATCTTCTCTCTGTAGTGACACATCTTCTTCACTCTGTAGTGACACATCTTCTCTCTGTAGTGACACATCTTCCCTCTGTAGTGACACATCTTCCCTCTGTAGTGGACACATCTCTCTCTGTAGTGACACATCTTCCTCTGTAGTGACACATCTTCACTCTGTAGTGACACATCTTCACTCTGTAGTGACACATCTTCTCTCTGTAGTGACACATCTTCCCTCTGTAGTGACACATCTTCACTCTGTAGTGACACATCTTCTCTCTGTAGTGACACATCTTCTTCACTCTGTAGTGACACATCTTCTCTCTGTAGTGGCACATCTCTCTCTGTAGTGACACATCTTCCCTCTGTAGTGACACATCTTCAATCTGTAGTGACACATCTTCACTCTGTAGTGACACATCTTCTCTCTGTAGTGACACATCTTCTCACTCTGTAGTGACACATCTTCTCTCTGTAGTGACACATCTTCCCTCTGTAGTGGCACATCTCTCTGTAGTGACACATCTTCACTCTGTAGTGACACATCTTCACTCTGTAGTGACACATCTTCCCTCTGTAGTGACACATCTTCACTCTGTAGTGACACATCTTCTCTCTGTAGTGACACATCTTCTCTCTGTAGTGACACATCTTCACTCTGTAGTGACACATCTTCTCTCTGTAGTGACACATCTTCTCTCTGTAGTGACACATCTTCACTCTGTAGTGACACATCTTCTCTCTGTAGTGACACATCTTCTCTCTGTAGTGACACATCTTCACTCTGTAGTGACACATCTTCTCTCTGTAGTGACACATCTCTCTGTAGTGACACATTCTTCACTCTGTAGTGACACATCTTCTCTCTGTAGTGACACATCTTCCCTCTGTAGTGACACATCTTCCCTCTGTAGTGGCACATCTCACTCTGTAGTGACACATCTTCCTCTGTAGTGACACATCTTCACTCTGTAGTGACACATCTTCACTCTGTAGTGACACATCTTCTCTCTGTAGTGACACATCTTCCCTCTGTAGTGACACATCTTCACTCTGTAGTGACACATCTTCTCTCTGTAGTGACACATCTTCTTCACTCTGTAGTGACACATCTTCTCTCTGTAGTGGCACATCTCTCTCTGTAGTGACACATCTTCCCTCTGTAGTGACACATCTTCAATCTGTAGTGACACATCTTCACTCTGTAGTGACACATCTTCACTCTGTAGTGACACATCTTCACTCTGTAGTGACACATCTTCTTCACTCTGTAGTGACACATCTTCTCTCTTTAGTGACACATCTTCCCTCTGTAGTGACACATCTTCACTCTGTAGTGACACATCTTCCCTCTGTAGTGGCACATCTTCTCTCTGTAGTGACACATCTTCCCTCTGTAGTGACACATCTTCTCTCTGTAGTGACACTTCTTCACTCTGTAGTGACACATCTTCACTCTGTAGTGACACATCTTCACTCTGTAGTGACACATCTTCTCTCTGTAGTGACACATCTTCTTCACTCTGTAGTGACACATCTTCTCTCTGTAGTGACACATCTTCCCTCTGTAGTGACACATCTCCCTCTGTAGTGACACATCTTCACTCTGTAGTGACACATCTTCTCTCTGTAGTGACACATCTTCCCTCTGTAGTGACACATCTTCACTCTGTAGTGACACATCTTCACTCTGTAGTGACACATCTTCCCTCTGTAGTGACACATCTTCACTCTGTAGTGACACATCTTCCCTCTGTAGTGACACATCTTCACTCTGTAGTGACACATCTTCTCTCTGTAGTGACACATCTTCCCTCTGTAGTGACACATCTTCACTCTGTAGTGACACATCTTCACTCTGTAGTGACACATCTTCACTCTGTAGTGACACATCTTCTCTCTGTAGTGACACATCTTCCCTCTGTAGTGACACATCTTCACTCTGTAGTGACACATCTTCCCTCTGTAGTGACACATCTTCACTCTATAGTGACACATCTTCTCTCTGTAGTGGCACATCTTCACTCTGTAGTGACACATCTTCACTCTGTAGTGACACATCTTCACTCTGTAGTGAGACATCTTCCCTCTGTAGTGACACATCTTCTCTCTGTAGTGACACATCTTCTCTCTGTAGTGACACATCTTCCCTCTGTAGTGACACATCTTCATTCTGTAGTGACACATCTTCCCTCTGTAGTGACACATCTTCACTCTATAGTGACACATCTTCTCTCTGTAGTGGCACATCTTCACTCTGTAGTGACACATCTTCACTCTGTAGTGACACATCTTCTCTCTGTAGTGACACATCTTCCCTCTGTAGTGACACATCTTCTCTCTGTAGTGACACATCTTCACTCTGTAGTGACACATCTTCCTCTGTAGTGACACATCTTCACTCTATAGTGACACATCTTCTCTCTGTAGTGGCACATCTTCACTCTGTAGTGACACATCTTCACTCTGTAGTGACACATCTTCTCTCTGTAGTGACACATCTTCACTCTGTAGTGACACATCTTCCCTC